>NW_026294562.1:20721848-20959718 GCF_007827085.1 Peromyscus californicus insignis
GACAGTAGCCTGTCCGTCCCTGTCTCTCTTGGTGGCTATACCTCTGGTTCCTGATCGGCATACATCCATTTCTGACATCTTGATAGTTTTTGGTTCCCTACCAGACTGAATCATTGCCCCTTGCCTTGGTTACCACCTGCCCTGGCCTGGCCATGCCCAGGGCTAGATCAGCAGCAATGGACAGCACTAGTAATCGGGCAGGATGTCTGAAGATGCTGCCACACACTTGCTCACCACATCTCCTTAGAGGTCCCAGGTTACTTGTTATCCCCATTTTACAGAAGAAAGGGAGGCACAGAGAGGTTAGGTAACAAGCACAGTCAGGATTCAACCCAAGACCTGGCTTTCACTTATACATAAACTTGTTGGGTTTGTGGTAGGCCAGGAGAACAGGAGCCTGGGCCCCAGAGCCTCCTCTTGCTATGAGAATGGACGGTCCCTACTGGCCTCAATCCTCCTGACTGCCTACAGCCCCTCGGGGCCACCGCTCCTCATTCTGGAGGGGTCCCTCACCAGTGAGCGAGGACAAGATGACCCTGTCCAGGTGGAGGGTTGATTCTGAGAGGAGCGCCGGGCCGTTGGGCCAGCACTCATTCCCACCTCTGCCTGGGACTTGTCAAGCAAGAAGCAGATCACCCACAGGCTTCACACTCTGACACCTCGGGCCCTGGGCAAATTATCCCCTCCTGTCCTGCAGGCCCAGGAGAGTCTGGGACACAGCCCTCCTGCCTGCTGGGAGAGAGCAGAGGGCTCAGCAGCCACATGCTGTGTTTTTCATTTGCACATCTGTGGCTCCTCATCTCCAACGCCAGGGGTGGGGTGGGGTGGGGTGGAGGCTTTGCGGGCTCTCTTTGAGACCTCTCATCTAGCTCTCTTTTCTTTCTCTCCCAGTCAGTGTCTTTTTCTTCTTCACTCCTTTTGTCCAGTTTTCTGTGTCAGTCAGCTTTCCATCACTGTGACAAAATATCTTAAGAAATTAAAAAGGATTTGTTTGGGGTCTTGGGGTTAGTAGACAGTCACGTGATCCTACGACTCTGGGCCTGTGGCAGGCATGGCATGGCAGAGCAGATCTGTGTGGTCTCATGGAGGCTAGAAAACAGTGAGAGGAAGAGGTGGGATCCCAGTGTGCCTTTCAAGGACCCCCCCTCAGAGGCCCTGTTTCTCAGTGGCATGTCAGTTAGCCGCAAAGCCTCTTGCACACAGCCCTAGGGGGCATTCAGATCCAAATTACAGCATTCTCCCCAGCCCTGTCCCCATCTCCTTCTCTGGCTTTCTTTGGCCTCTAGCAGAGGGCAGTGTCTGTACTTACTGGGCACGATGCTCCTCCCCATGGTCGCAGCCATCACTTCCTGCTGTTCCAGCTGATAACTTGGGGTTCTGGCCTGGGACTCTGGGTTCTGTTTGGGGATTACTTACTGTTCACGTGACAATTTTTTCTTTGGCCTCTGGCTACTCCCCGGGGTCAGCCATGAAGCTAAGTGAATATATCTCACCTGGCTTTGACCGCTTCTTAATCTAATTGAATTGTCAATCAAAAACTAACCATCTCTAGAAGGTCAGGGGCCCTCTGTGTTTAGCTTTCCCAGAGGTGACCATCATCTGCACAACTCATGGGGACTGGACACAGGCGCCCTGGGTGTCATTCATTCTCCTGGGCCTCTGAGGTAATGGCCTTGGGGTGAGATAGGGTCTCAGGGACTCTGAGAAACTAGTGACTAGTAGCCGTGAATAATTCTGTGTACTCCCCCTCACAACTTGTTCATGCTAAGAGGCTGCATAAAGCAGGCTTAAGTGTGGTGATGTGTCTGAAATCGGCTTTCAGCTGAAGCCCTTTACCACAGGAGCCCACAGCTTACCTCTTTGTCTTTCAGACCCACAGGGGTTTAGGAGTGACAGATCCAGGGCGGCAAGAAGTCCCTAGACAGTGCTCATTCCAGATAGTGACTAACATTCTGTTCTTCCTTGGCATAGCTGCTCAGTGATTCTCATGCCATTTTTGATAAGAATGCGTCTAAAGTGTATTATGTAATTACCCGGGTTATGAAACAGAGGGTCTTGAGCGCCATGTGACCTTGTGCTGATGGCTCAGTGTCAACGTTGTGACGGCTGATCAACACAGTGCTGCTTGGGATTTCTCCAGGTTCATCTGTCACTACCGACATGTGTGTGCTTCTGGAGGCTTCCCCACCCACATGTCCGTCACTTTGACGATTCTGGTGTGCTGAGCCAGCGGAGCAGAGTGGGTTAGCTTGTGGACTCTGCAGTCAGACAGCCTGGGAAGGTCACTGAGCCTCTATTACAGTATCTGGAAAATGGACATGGTTCCAACACCCTTTAAAAAACAAACTTTAAAGCCTGAAGTGATGGTGCACGTCTTTAATCCCAGCACTTGGGAGGCAGAGGCAGGAGGATCTCTGTGAGTTTGAGGTCATCCTGGGCTACAGAGTGAGTTCCATGACTCCACAAAGAGATACTACTTCAAACAAAAACCACCCCCACAAAATAAAATAACTAAACTTTAAGGTGCTGGGGGTAGAGCCCAGTTGTAGACTGCTCGCCTACCATTCTCAATGCCCTGGGTTGATCCACAGCACCGTATAAACCAGGCTGGCAGTACACACCTGTGATCTTGTCTCTCAGGAGGATCACAAGTTCAAGACCAACCTGAACTACATGTGACTAGTCCTTAAAAAATACCTTCAACCATCACTATAATACATCTGTTTTTCTAGTGCTCAGGAAGTCCAAGGCAAGGATCATTTGGGGGCAGCTTAAGACACTCATGGAGAGAGACTGTCCTAGAACACAAACGAACCAAACAAACAAACAAAAAAGATAAATGAATTTTTAACAACTATCACTGTGTGTTAGGCTGTGTGTTTATCTCAATATCAAAATACCTGCTTTGTATGCTTAAGGATTTGATTTCCAAACCACAAAAGCAACCAGCATGCATGAGGTCCTAGGTCCAGTGGGAAGGAATGAAACCAGTCTTTAGTTTTTAAGAGTTTCAGGTTCCTAGCAAAATTGGGAGGGAAGGAGAGGCTTCTTCCCACAGCCTCTCTCCCCACTCACTCTCACTATCCTACATCCATGAGAGGGCTGCTTTTGGAAGATGTTTCAAGCATTAAAGAGGGTGTGTCTATAAAATGCACGAACATGTGGCACAATTCCAGACATGTAATAGATGTCACAGTGACAAACTTAATCACCAGCAGCACTGACAGCAGTGACGACATTCATGACCGCGAGTAAGGCCCTCAGTGTTTGCGACGTGCCAGGTACCATCTAAGCACCTCATTGTATTGGCTGCATCTGGACAATGGGGAAGATCTAACCTCAGTGGAGGAGGCCCAGGTGCTAGCTGCACCCCACTTAGAGGCTCAGTGCTGTGGGTTGTGCTCAGCACATGCCTGTCCTGAGACTCAGAGCCACAGTGTGCTCTCTGGACCTCTTGTGTATGTTTTGAGCTGGAATCTCTGTGGGATTGAAAAAATAAAAGGAGCTGATTAAACTGGCTCTGGACTAGACAGGGAAGGTTGGGGTGGCTGAAATCCAAGGTGTGTCTTTAATGCCCAGCAGAGGCAGCAGGGCCCAGGGAGATTCAGGACTAGGGACAGCTCCCTGCTCAGCTGATTCCAGGCTGCGCTTTGGAGGGTCTAGGCATATATTTGCCCCTGTGGCAGGATGGTTGTGTGCCTCCTGGATGACAAGGTGTCTTCTTTTCATGAGGGTCCCCTTGCATGTTGTGTTGCGGGGACCAGGGTTACAACTGCAGACCCCACTTTCTGCCCAAGATGCTTCTGAAGTCAAGGCTCTAATAGGGACTCTGCTCTTCTACATGAAGGCATGGCTTTTAGTAACAATGAGAGGAACATAAACACTTTAGGGCTCAGTGATGCTCGCTGGCCTCTCTAGTAGGCTGCTCCTTCTACGACATCTGTCCTGACACTGGCTGCCTTGCCACACTGGCCAGAGTCCCAGCTTCTTCCCGAAGAAGCCCAGACTGGCAGCTGCTGCGGCTTGGCCACTTGCCTGTACAGACTCCTCCCTTAGCACAGCCTAGGTTCTACTTGCCGAGCCCTGTTGCTCCTTCCCTTGGCTTCTGTTCTTCGTCAAGTGCATTAACCCTTGCTTCTCCGTCCCAGTGCCATCCAAAGAATCTTCCCTCTAAGTCCAGATGGGCTGGCTGGGCAGAGGCAGCAAGGAGGGGTCCCTATGCTGGGCAGTGCATGCATTCCTCAATTCTCCAACCCCACATCCAAACACTGAGCAGTGTGTGAGATGGGTGGGTCGACCATCTGCAGAATGGTTTCTGTGCCCCAGTGCCAGGCTGGGAGTGTGTGCATAATTGCCCCGTAAAAGCATCGCTGTGTCAGAAACAGAACAATCTACCAAATGTCGTTTTGCTAAAAGCCAGTTTGCTGAAGGCAATTCGTGGAATGGCCGATTTGTCCAAAGATCGATTCATCAAACTGACTGGCTTCTTTAACTCTCTGGTGGGAGTCTCCCGGCTTTATTTATTTATTTATTTTTTTTCCAATCACAGTATTAAAGACCTACTCTATTTGTCTCTGTCCCAGCTCTTGGTGTTTGGACTGAGGTGAACCTGACCCCAGCTTCCCACTGCAGCTGCAGGGAGCCAGGGAGGCAATAAGGGATCCTTAGGCCACATGACAAGGGAAACAGCTCCGCTGAAGCCAGAGTCTTAAAGACAACAAAGAAAGGTGTTGGTCCCTTGGCTGGCCGACCTGTGGAGAGGTGATCCAGAAGGGGGGACCTGTATCCTCCAACCTCCTTTGAGGATACTGGTGAGGGCCTTGCTTAGACTCTGGGGGTGGGGTGGGGTGCCAGGCTCAGTCTCAGAGCCAAATGATGCTTGACCGCAGGCTACTTACTATGAGAAGCCCAGGGCCCATGCAGAGCAGGTGGTTCCCCCACCTTTTTTGAGACAAGGTCTTACTTTGTAGCTTTGGCTGTCCTGGATCTTACTATAAAGACCAGGCTAGCCTCTAACTCACAGAGATCCACCTGCCTCTACCTCCCAAGTATTGGGGTCAAAGGTGTGAGCTCCAGTGCCTGGTCTGTGCCCCCCTCTTTGATAGTTTTACCCTTTCTTCATTTTTCAAGCTTTCCCTCTGACTGCTGTTGTCTCACTTTATAACAGAACCTGGGAGCTACTTTCACTCCTTCCTGAAACATGGTGAGGAAGGCTCTCGGACCTCTGCCAGCTGCTCCCATCCTCCCTCCCACCCTCCCTTCCCTTGTCCTTGTTTTTCTGAGGTCTGTGTCCTCCAGTGCCATGTTCCTGGCCTCCTGTGTGACTTGGAGTCACATCCCTGGAGCTCAGCACAGTGCCTGTTCTTCAGGGAGCTGTGGAACCTGACCGTGGAGTTCCATAGTAGAGACCCTGCGAAATTTGGTGTCTTCACCCGCAGGGTTCAGTGCTACTGCCCAAGGTGCCCACTTCCTAATTCAGCCTTTGTCTGGGTGGACAATTGTCCAAGTCCCTTGTGGCTTTTGGTCATGAACTGTTCCTGCAGTGGACAGTTTTCCTCCAGAGACAGCCCCCAATCCCTACAATTGTGAATACAGCATCTCCCAGTGCATCACCTTGAAAGCCTTCTCTGTAACGGGTCTCCAGGTGATGGAGGAGGGTGGCACCGGCCCTGTTGAAAGTCTGCAAGCAGCAGACACCAAGTCAGCGTTTCCATTACTGCTTTAAAAACCTTGTATTGAAGTGTGATATGTACAAAGAGAAGAATCCCAGCAGTGGACATCTTGGTGAATTTCTGCAAAGCAAACACTCCAGTCAGCAGACTCGGAGAGATGAAACACTAGAGTACCCAGCAGCCCCTTGTACCTCCCTCTAGTTACTCATTTACATTGCCCAAGGCTAGCCATGATCATGGCTCCCAACAGCAAGGACCAGCCTTGCCTCCTTTTGTCATGATATAAATAGCACATGTGGTATTCAGTCCCCCACCCCAATCCAGTAGGAGAGACATGTGATTAACCCTGCTGTCCACAGAAGCATAGTCCATAGTAACTTATCTGCAGTCCCCTGCTGGCCATGGTGGTGGAGCTGAAGCCAGTGTTGTCCGGCTAAACCTTGTTTGCCTTCTCTGCATACTGCTTCGTTTTCATGTATGGCCTCTGTTACCCTCACCCTGTGGGCCTGGGGCAGCCTGTTGAGGTATCTGGGACAGGGTTTGCCTCCTTCAGTCATATGCTTTCCCAGAACTGAGCAGAACACTGGGGACTTCCTAGGCACTCCACCGTGAGGAGGGCACTCTTGATAGAAAGGACGGCCTTTCACATCCTGGTGAACAGGTACCCTTGCCCTGCTCTGATAGAGATGCTTTGGCTCTCACCACCACCTCATCATCCACTTTCATCACCTGGCTCTGTGTTCGGGCCGTATGGTTGGAACCCAAGCTTGCCACTTTTTGATCGACAGAATAAAAGGGCGGAACAGTTCAGTGTCCTGGGTGTCCTTCAGTTGAGTGGGACTCTAACGTCAGAGCCCCCTTGCCTTGGACGCAAGTCAGCTCATGAAAGAGGGCTGCTTTGTGGGGGGACCTCCTCTGGGATATTAGTTTTGTGGGTCATTGTTCACAGCTGCCTAGCAAACAAGACAGTCAAGTCAATATCACAGGGTGGTTTATGGTGTAGCTAGCCAGGCTACTTAGTGCCTTTGTTTGGTGAGGGTTTTTTTCAGTCTTAACGGTGGTGGTGGTGGTGGTGGTGGTGGTGGTGGTGGTGGTGGTGGTGGTGGTGTGGTGGTGTGGTGGTGTGGTGGTGTGGTGGTGTAGTGGTGGGGTGGTGGTGGTGGTGGTGGTGGTGATGGTGGTGGTGGTGGTGTGGTGGTGGTGTGGTGGTGGTGGTGATGGTGGTGTGGTGGTGGTGGTGGTGGTGGTGGTGGTGGTGGTGGTGGTGGTGTGGTGGTGTGGTGGTGTGGTGGTGTGGTGGTGTGGTGGTGGGGTGGTGGTGATGGTGGTGGTGGTGGTGTGGTGGTGTGGTGGTGGTGGTGGTGGTGGTGATGGTGGTGGTGATGGTGGTGGTGGTGGTGTGGTGGTGGGGTGGTGTGATGGTGGGGTGGTGGTGGGGTGGTGGTGGTGGTGGTGGTGGTGTGGTGGTGGTGTGGTGGTGGGGTGGTGGTGGTGGTGGTGGTGGTGGTGGTGATGATGGTGGTGTGGTGGTGGTGGTGATGGTGGTGTGGTGGTGGTGTGGTGGTGGGGTGGTGGTGGTGGTGTGGTGGTGGGGTGGTGTGATGGTGGGGTGGTGGTGGGGTGGTGGTGGTGGTGGTGGTGGTGTGGTGGTGGTGTGGTGGTGGGGTGGTGGTGGTGGTGGTGGTGGTGGTGATGATGGTGGTGTGGTGGTGGTGGTGATGGTGGTGTGGTGGTGGTGTGGTGGTGGGGTGGTGGTGGTGGTGTGATGGTGGGGTGGTGGTGGTGGTGGTGGTGGTGTGGTGGTGGTGTGGTGGTGGGGTGGTGGTGGTGGTGTGGTGTGGTGGTGGGGTGGTGGTGGTAGTGTGATGGTGGGGTGGTGGTGGTGGTGGTGGTGTGGTGGTGTGGTGGTGGTGGTGGTGGTGGTGGTGGTGGTGGTGGTGGTGGTGTGGTGGTGGTGGTGTGGTGGTGGTGGTGGTGGTGGTGGTGGTGGTGGTGGTGGTGGAGGTGGTGTGGTGTGGTGGTGGTGGTGGAGTGGTGGTGTGGGGTGGTGGTGGTGGTGGTGGTGGTGATGGTGGTGTGGTGGTGGTGGTGGTGGGGTGGTGGTGTGGTGGTGGTGGTGGTGGTGGTGGTGGTGATGGTGATGGTGGTGTGGTGGTGTGGTGGTGGTGGTGGTGGTGGTGGTGGTGGTGGTGGTGGTGGTGTGTGAAAGCTGCACATGGAGCTGGTGGCAGAGAGGGAACTTTCTGCCGATGCCAATGCCTGTGTCTATTGGGCACTCAGAAAACAGGGGAACAGGAAGAAAGACTCAAACCTGCCACTCTGTGGTGGCGATGTCCTAACTACCCCAGGAGCCTGGCATCAGGAATCGCCTGTGACAACATGCACTGTCCTATAGGGCAGGGCTCTTCCCCACTGTGAGAACAAGGCCCAATTCCTCGGTGAGCAGAGAGTGGGCAGCCTACTCCTCCAGACACCCTCCGGTGGGTTTGTGCTAAGCAGAGGTGAAGTGTCTCCCCTGACCCCCACCCCAGCTGCCGTGCAGAGAGAGCCTGCAGAGTAAATGAAGTAGCTGCTGCCCCTACCTCCTGTTCCGGCATGCAGCCTGTGCCAGGGAGAGAGGCCAGTAGCTGCTTTCCTTTCCCCTCACTAAAGCATAGGTGTTGGACCCCTGCTGCTTTGAAGTGATGTCTGGCTGCAGAGGCTGCGGTATGCTTTGCTTCAGCACTGCCTGGGGACATCAAAGCCTTTAATACTTCTCTCTGCCAGACGTAGCCCTCCAACTTGAATGTGCTCTAGTTTGCTGTAGACCTTGCTAAATGCAGAAAATTGGCCCGTCTGGCTGAAGAAAGGTGCTGGCCCAGGTACCCGGGCTGGCCTGTTGAGCGCATTGCCCCGGGTTCCTGGTAGCTGGTGCCCTCCATGTAACAGTATGAGATGATGTTGTGTGCAGGACACCAGCCACCTGTGGCACGCTGAGTAAGGGGCACACCCCTGTAGACACTGGCAACTTCCTGGTTGGAGTCCAGCTCCAAACTGATAGGAAGCCACCTGGAGGCCCTGGCGATTACCAAGCCCTAGGCTCCGTGTTCTGTAGCTGGAGTTTTCTCCAGTCCCACTCAGACCCAAATAAACACACAGAGACTTATATTACTTACAAACTGTATGGCCGTGGCAGGCTCCTTGCTAGCTAGATCTTACATCTTAAATTAACCCATTTCTATTAATCTATAAATTGCCATGTGGCTCGTGGCTTGCCGGTACCTTACCTCTTACTTCTCATGGTGGCGACGGCTGGCAGTGTCACCTGACTCAGCCTTCTGCTTCCCAGAATTCTCTTCTCTCCTTATCCCGCCTATACTATACTTCCTGCCTGGCTACTGGCCAGTCAGCGTTTTATTTATCAATCAATCAGAGCAACACATTAACAGCATACAGAAAGACATCCCCGGCAGTGTTCTTATCACAGAGCCCCCAAACAACGACCTAACAGCAGCTTTAGCTGAGCTCTCCCACTCCTCTGCTCCAACCATGACAACTACTTGTGCTGTCTGAAGAAGAAGTCAAGCCACCCCCTACATGGTCCTGGAGCCAAAGACTTGTACAAGGTGCTCAGTGCACGCCTGACTGGCTTTGCTGTGCTCCGGGCCCAGGTCTACGACCTGGCAATCTGCTGATAAGGAAACCATGGATAAGGTACCCTGGAACACTGGGTTGTGCTGAACCTCCCTATGGCTTGAAGAGCCACAAAATAAAGAGCTTTGCAGTGGGGCAGCAGATCCATGTCAGAGCCCGGAGCCCAGGCTGGCCTTGGCTGGTGCCCAATGCCCTGCCCTAACTGGGCCCCACTAATCCCCTCAGAGCGATGTGCCTGCTGAGACCAGTTAGAGGTTAGAACCTAAAGGGGATTAGCAGTGAGAACATGGGGTCCTGACCTTGGCTCCCCTGCTTGTCAGAGTGTGGAAGGGGGCTGGAGCAGACACTTGGGAGAGTGTCTAAGTCAGGGAGAGGCAGGAGTGGTTGAGTGCCCATACCCAATGGGCATGACAGGGGGTAGAAACTTGCCTCAAGAGCTTTGGCCCTTGGGAATAGGATACAGGCTATATTGGGGGGTCTCTGCCTACAGGACCCTTACCACACTCCTTAGAACAGACTTCCTTCTCTGGAGGCTCCCAGGACAGACCCTTACCTTCCTCAGTGGCTGTCCAGATCCCTTCCTGGAAGCACAGTATTTCATCTGGATGTGTGAAGGGAAGCACAAGACCAAGATGACATCATCCACAATGCCAGCTTCTTGTGTGGCGCTGCTCTGCCTTAGGGGCCATCTGCATGACAGAGCAGGCACAAGAAACCCCAAAGCACTGGCTGGGCACTGGGGGTTTCAGCAGTGCAGAGACTCCTGTCTGACCCAAGTCTTTCCCTCCCCAGGGCGGCATCCTGTCCCAGTCCCTTGCTCTGGCCAGGATATGAGAGTGTCAGCATGGGAGTCACTGAGTATCTTCATTAGCTGAGTTCAGTTAAGGTTATGGAGGCTTTGCAATGCACCAGCCCCGGGATATGCTGCCTTTGGAAGATTATGGGGAGATGGGTGGTAATTAAACATCCATATGTCAATCCAATACACAGGAAACTGGTGTGTGTGTGTGTGTGTGTGTGTGTGTGTGTGTGTGTGTGTGTGTGAAGGAGAGGGAACAGTTGGAAGCTAGGGAAAGGGAAAGATAAAGGGTTTTCTAGGTGCAGGGCTGCCCAATACCTCATAATGTAGGTGGCCCAGTCAGGGCTAGCTGAACCCGTCCACCATGGCATCCAGCTGTGGGTGTTCGCCACCATGGCATCCAGTTGTGGGTGTTCTCCACTATACCTTGGCTTCCACATCCTTATCAGTAACCTCTTCCTGACCTCCAAACAGGCTCTGCTGTCCACCTCCCAGCCAGTAGTGAGGGTCCTGGCCCTGTGCTTGTGAAGCCTGAGTTCTCGACTCTCTCTGAACACACATGTGGTCTCTGCTGGTTGAGATTTCCACATCACCAGGACCAGACCATGCTCTGCTCTCCCCAGGGACCCCTTATTTCTCACACACATGTCTGGCCATTCTTCTCGTTTTGAGGGTCCTGTGACCATCATGGAGGAGGTTGAGTTTGAGGATGACAGAAAGCTGAGGGCTGGGGCAAAGTCTGGGCTGGGCTGTGGGGATTTCCACACGGACCATGTGCAAGCGGAGACGAGCAGCTTTATCTGGGGGTGGGTGGGTGGGGGTGGTAGTGATGACAAAGACAAGAAACGTGTCCCCAGGCAAGTCAAGTGCAGCAAAAAGTGAGACCTGCCTGGCTTTGAAGGTTGCGACTGTGTATCAAATCCAGGAAAGGCCTCTGGCGCACCCTAGTGGCCACTCTGGAAACAATTGTGAGGCTTTGGGGAAAGGAGGGACAAAAGCCCCATTTTCTGAATACTGGTAAACGGAAATGAGGTTTAAATGTTAAACCGTGCACTCACAGGATTTCCACCAGGTCCTGCATGACAGACAATGTCCATCCTACAAAGCCCTCTGGGTTCTAGGGTCCCATGGCTGGTGCCGGCAGAAGCAGTTGAACCCCTACGTCTTCCCGCTCTCCCCCTTGCTCTCCCTCTTACTGTCAGCTCCCTGCACTTTCTTGAGGCTGCCAAGGCTTGCCTGTTCCTGCTGGCCTTCATGCTGCCTCTCTAGGTTTACAAACTGTTCCACTGGTCATTTAAATAGGAGAGAGGCTTCCTGCTGTGGACTGACTGGCCAGGATTGGCTTGGCTTCTCAAGTGGGTTACCTCCGCATCCACCCCAAAGCTCTCAGTGTCCCACTCTACCCGCTCTGTACTCTGGGAGCTTTCGTCCCAGGCAGTGTCCACAAGCTTGGACCGTCATCCTCTCCGGTCCATCTTTGCAGGCTCTCTCTTGACCTCATTGTTCCAGGCTATGCCAGGCCTGCCAGCTGCCCTTGCCTTCGTTCCTCGGTTGGTTGCTGGTATGAGTGCTTGCAGAACTGATTTCCTGAGACACACTTTGACACAATGCTGTGATAAGAAACACTAAAAACCCATTTATTATAAGGATCCAGTGTTACTGCCGAGGCCACGCCGCCATTTTTCATAAAGACTCCTGGGGGAATTCTTGTCTCAGCTGAGTGCCCAAACAGCTGTACTCCTGACATTCGGATCCATTTAGACTACACATCGATCATGTGTACTGCTGATCCCCCTTCACTGGCTCTTGGGAAGCACTGAGCCCCTACTCTGCCCTGGTTGGTAAGCCTGTGAATCACATGGCATACTCAGAGGACCCACCATTGATTTTTCTTCTCTTTGCTGAATCCTCCTGCCTGCTCCCTGGCTGGGTTGTAAATCCCTGCAAGCTACTGTAAAGTCTGCATGGAACAGGCTTGGGCTCCACTGATCAGCTAATCAATACGGATAACAAACCTCCTTGCAGGTCTGAGGGGGGGATTAAGTGGCTAATGCATGGGAGAGACAGCCCAGGATTCTCTCTCAGGCTCTGCCTGGGGGTGAGTTGCCTGATGTGCTGTGCTGAGGGGCTTCCTGGAGTTACTGCTCCCCTATGGACCCCCACATTCTCTAGGGCACACCTCCCTGCCTTTGTCTTTTCTAAACAGCAGGCCTTCTTGTCTCCCTGCTCCCCTGTGGGCTGAAGATAGCTAACAGTTCTACTTTATCTTCTCCCCACCTCCCACATGCCTCCGGTAGTGGTGGCCCCTCACTTCAGGGATGTAAAGGGCCCCAAAGAGCCAAGCCCCTCACCAATCATGTGTCTGAGTCTATTCATGCTGCTGTAATGAAATACCACAGGGTGGGTGGCTTATAAGCAACAGAAATTTATTTCTCATGATTTTCAGTGGCAAGGCTCAAAATTTGGTGTGTGAGGAGGGCCCACTTTCTGACTCACAGAAATCAGACATCTTGAGGCCTCTTACAGGGATGGGGCAGACAACTGTTTAAGGCACTTTGGTCCTTACAATTTTTACAGTGTATTAATTTATTGACTGGGGGCGTTGAGGGAGGGTGCATGTGCCACGGAACACAATCTGGAGGTCAGAAGGCAACTGTCAGGAGTCAGTTCTCTCCACCCCCATGTGAGTCTGGACATTCAGGTTCCTTAGGTTCTTTTCACCTTCACACCAGCCCTCTGAGGCTTCTTTCTATGAGGTGCCAATTCTGTTCCTAAGTGCTCGGTCCTGGCATAGTCCTCTCCCGCGGGCTCCACCTCCTAGCACCACCATTTCTGTAACTAGGCTCCAACACAGGAATGGATAGAGGTATACAATGCTCAGGCCACAGCGTGTGTCTCTGAGCCCTCACATGTGGGGGACTCCATTGGTGGGATGCTTATAGAGCATTTGGTCCAGTCCATGCATTTCACACAGGAGAAGGAGAAGCAGTGTAACTGAGTGTTTAACACTATGTGGGTGCAGGAACGTAGTGTTGGCATGTCCTGTCCCTCCCTCCTTTCCACAAGGCTCTTAGGGGTCCTCACTTCCCGCAGACATTCCTCTTGAGCACCCTTCAATTGCCCATGGATGGCTGTATCATTAGTTGCCCCCCAAACAAACAAACAAGACAAAAAGGAGAGCTGGTGATCTGAGTTCTGCAGTAGTTGCAGGGGTGGGGGGCGGTGGTCAAGCCTGGGGTTCTCCTGCAGTTGCTGGGGTCAGGGTTGAAGGCAGGGAACCAGCTAGGGCTGCATGGTGCTCTGGGCTGTGGCCTGGTCCCCAGGGGGTCCAGGCTTCCCTGTGCTCTGCTGTCTGCAATCCCCCAGAGTAGATGTGGAATTAGACGCAGCCTAGGTCATGACTGGGTGGGCCACTTGGATCCGTCTCCTCCAGCAGTCACAGCTCCCTCGCCAGCAAAACAGAGAGGAAGCCAAGAACAACTGAGGGCCATGGAGAGCTCCCTCCTACGCAGCTGGGGTTCAGCCAGTCATGGGGGACCTGCTAGAGCTGATCACAGCTACTGGGAGTTTCTCTCAACCATCCTCTGCCCAGAGGGGAGGTGGCTGGGGACAGAGTGTCTGTCTGTCAGGACAGAAAGCTCCTCTCTAACTCCATGGTTTGTTCATTTAGTCACAGTTTACAGAGCCGCAGGAGCCCATCCAGAAGCTGGAATGTGGTCACCAGGAGGCCACTGGCCTCACTTCTCACCATGGCTTCCCTGACTGGTAACTTCTCTCTTTCTGTTTGTTCCCCAGGGACCTGAGTGAGAATGTCCTCCAGGCTGTGCCCAGGAAGGCTTTCCGGGGAGCCACAGACCTCAAAAATCTGTGAGTGGAGGCCTGGGATGGCCATCCCAGCAATATCCTCGTCTGTACCCTGTGTTCTAAGCCACCTTAGAGGGAATTGGCAGTGCCATCCCTTGCTTGTGATTCTGTGTGACAGCCAAGCGTGTGCTCAGGAGGTATGCTCTGGGGACTGGGTTGAGCAGCGTTTGAGCCATGGGGTGCCAGGACATGTTCCCAGCCTCTGGTTCTCCGGTGCCCTCTGACTCTTTGGGTTAAGAGCTGGGTTTAGTCTCCTTTGGTTACACGGCATAAGCTGCTGGAAGTCAGTCAGTGTCACTGAGCCTCCATATATTGTTCAGGAAAACAATGTGCCCTCCACAAGCTTATTCTGAGGTTGAAATGAGATGTGGAAATGCATACACTCTGTGGAGCACTATTTAAATGCAATGGTTTATTAGCATTCAAATTTATTCCAGTCCAGGCTTACCACCTCCTGAGGTCTGGCTACAAACAGAAATGGCAAATGCCTGGCATGCTTGTCACACACCCCCCTCCCATGCCTGTAGCAGACATTGGTAATCGATCACCACATTCTTTCCCACTGAACTCAGATCACAGCTTCCTTTCGCTCTGAAAGCAGCACTCCAGGTAGTCAGCGCTAGCTGATCTCACTTGGCATTCAGCAGAGTTCTGGCTGCCAGGCCCTGCTGCTACTTCTCCTGGGTGACTTTCATTTGTCGGCCGCCAACACACTCTAGGTGGTCTCCAGAATGTGAGGGAAGGATGCCTGCTTCCCAAGGGCATACAGGGCTGGGTAGAGCAGTGTAATAGGACTTTTATTTCAATTTATTGTTTTAACTGAAAATAAGAAGTCAGCTTTTATTAATAGCTCTACTTTGGACTGACACACGCATAACAAATGATTGATGCTATGACTCTCCTCTTTCAAAATGTTCAGCCCCCTGTTCTGGGCAATCTTCCCCTCCTTATAGTTCGTCTCTGCTTTACAGACAGCTGGACAAGAACCAGATCAGCTGTATCGAGGAAGGGGCCTTCCGTGCCCTGCGGGGACTAGAGGTTCTGTAAGTAAACCCAGGGCAGGCCGTGGCTGGGGAGCCGATGCAGGGGGTCAGGGTCACACCTTAGCTGTGGTGTAGATCTACTGCCCAAAGTCCTCCCAGACAGGGGTGTTTGGCCGCTTCCCACTGTGGAGGCTGAGAAGCGGCTCTTCCCCGCTTTGTGGATAAGCTGCCCTTTCTTCTGTGGCCCTTTTCAGTTCTGTCCCCTGTCCTCCCAGACTTAGAGTCCGTGGTGTGGCAAGGGTGCAGTCACCTGCCTGGCTCTGGACTGTCTCCTCCACCTTCACACCCAGAGCAGGGCTGCTCCCCCTCTGGGTAAATTGTCACACCTTTCCTGAGGGCCTCTATGTGAGCAGATGGGTCCTGTCTCCTGTAAGTCCTTGCTGGGCAGGTGCTAAATGGTCTGTCTGTCCCTTTCAGGACACTGAACAACAACAACATCACCACCATCCCCGTGTCCAGTTTCAACCACATGCCCAAGCTTCGGACCTTGTGAGTCACCTGGGCAGTGGGAAGAGGGTGTGGGTGTGGGTGGGGCTGCCCTCCACAGCCCAGGGGCCAGCCAGGGGTAGCCTGGGGTTGGCACTTGAAAGGCACCCAATACCTCCTGTGCTTGGTTTTTCCTTAGACAACAAATGACTTGGTTTTGTCCTTGAAGTTGAGGTGGGTGATCTGGGCCAGGGACCATGTGAACTCTGAGAGATGAAGCCAGGTCATAGAGCAGGCTGGGAGAGAAGGGAGCCAGGAAGAGTTCTTTGCATCAGGGAGCAGTCCTAGGTTGGGCCTGAGTGAAGGACCCAAGGCCTCCTGCCCGGGGAAGGGAGGAGGCGGCTGCGGACGGATCTGGTGGAGTTCTGTTGCTGTGAGCTGCTGTCCTCCTGCAGCCGACTGCACTCCAACCACCTGTTCTGTGACTGTCACCTGGCCTGGCTCTCGCAGTGGCTGAGGCAGAGGCCCACCATCGGGCTCTTCACCCAGTGCTCCGGGCCCGCCAGCCTTCGGGGCCTCAACGTGGCAGAAGTGCAGAAGAGCGAGTTCAGCTGCTCAGGTGGGTGCCGTGCGCGCGGGTGCCGTGCGCGGCCTTCACCTGCTCCCACCACCTGCAACACGGCTGCTTCCCTCTGCCCCATCCCTTGCTTGTGATGAGCACCTGTAACCACTCATCATATCTCCACCTCCTGCCCTCTGTCACCTCCTCTCTCTGCCCATCACCTCTGATCGGTGTCATCTTCCACTCCCGCTGCCGGTCTTTTCCCCTCCGCTCTCACCCATCTCTTTTGGTCTGTATGTTTTCTTTCCTGACTCCTCTCTTTCCACCACTTACCCTTAATCCTCTGTCCCTCTACTCTGCCCGCTTCTCTCCCAGTCTCCATACCTTCTCCTTTTCCTTATGCGGTCACCTCTCTTTCCTCACCTCGCTCCTTCCCCCTTAGTTCCCCCTCTCTCTCCTGTGGCTTCACCACAGCCACGTTAATAGATCTCTCCCCTTGGCTCCCAGTGAGGGAACACCAACCAGGACTCTGCTGCTTCCTGGGCTCTCTATGCATTTGTTGTTGCACATAAAAACATGCTCGAGGGTAGATTTACTAATGATGTTTTCATAGTAAAGTGGAATATTACTCAGCAATTAAAAGGGCTTAATAAGTACTTAAGTACTCAACAAAGTGACTCTCAGGGGTTTTTATAAACAGAAGAGACCCTCCCTTGTGATTGCGCTTAAGTAACATTCACAAACAAGAGTAGCAGATCTTTGGTGCTGCATCTCAGAATAGCAATATCCTTAAGGAAGGGAGGGGCCAGAAGGAACTTCTTGGGGATAGAAATGCACCCTGTCTGGGTAGTGTTTCAACCAGCTGTGCATTTAAAATGGCGAGCCTCATGTAAGTTATACCACAGTATTTAAAAGTGTGAACTTTGAAATCACATAGTGGGCTTGACCCCGGCTCTGACGCTTAGTCACTGAGTGTCGTGGGCACAGGCGATGATAAAATGTTCCTCCCTGGGTGCTGCAGGAGGGTTCGTGTGTGACTGCATGGACTGTACTAAACATGGTGTGAGCACAGAGCCGGTGCTCAGTGACCCCAGCTCCTGTGCATATGGGGGTCCTGGCTCAGGAGGCTGAGAGGTTTGGAGTTTCAGAATTCTAGTATAGAATTTCAGAATTGCTAGCATAGGAATCACCATTGAGAGCAATCCGCTCTGTTCAGCCTGAGTTCAGAGAGTGCCAGGTGCCCCCGAGCACATCAGTGTGTACTCTTGCACCCTTGCGGAGCTCCTGTGACTGAGCCCCCTCCACAGACTGTCCCTGTCCTCACCCAGCTGCAGATCTGGAGAGGCGGCAGCTGTGTGGGATTCTCTGACATCACATCCACTGTCTCTGCAGGCCAGGGGGAGGCCACACGAGTACCCACCTGCACCCTCTCTTCCGGCTCCTGCCCAGCCATGTGCACCTGCAGCAGTGGCATTGTGGATTGCCGTGGCAAAGGCCTCACCGCCATCCCTGCTAACCTGCCTGAGACCATGACGGAGATGTGAGTGCAGGGCTCTAGGATGCAGCTTCTGCGGTTCAGTCAAGTTCTGTCCACCAGTGAAGAGCTGGGGCAGGTGCCACTCTGGGCTTCCCCAGGTTATTCAATGGCAAATGGAGAAAATTGTCTCTTGACTCAGCTGTTCACTTTGCACAAGGCTGGGAAGTTCCCAAACACTGGGAGAGGGTATCCCTTTAAGGTCCACACCCAGCCCAGTTGGATGGGGCTGCCAGTGTGGGATTCTTAGTATAGCATCACCTTGGGGCCCATTCAGCCACAGAAGGCCAGGATTCTGGGGCTCAGATCACAGTTGATATCTGTCTACTTGCCAGATTCTGGCTCCACAGGTGAAGGGGCTGCAGGGCCAACAGTTTGTTACTAAGGGTGACCCTCAGCCTTCTCACGCCTACCCTCTCCCTGCAGCCGCCTGGAGCTGAATGGTATCAAATCCATCCCGCCAGGAGCCTTCTCCCCCTACAGAAAGCTGCGCCGGATGTGAGTGAAGCCTTTCCCGGCAATCTCCAGCAGGCAGGAGGAAGAGTCTGGGCCAGTCCTGTCTTACAGTCCCACCCCAGCCCGCCTGCCTGGCCTTCCTGCATCAGGGCTATGGTCTGGGATGTGGGGTGGCAGGGTGGCTTTGAGGCCTGGGTGGGGGCACCGAGTCCAAGTCTGACCCATGTCTGCAGCTGCTTGTCACCTTATTATTCCAGACAGAAGCCATTAGGGTAGTGAGAAGGCCATTGGGCCCAGGCAGAATGTCTTTTCCTGAGCGGGAGGGATAGAAAAAGAGCAGCCTGTGGGTGTGTGCCTGGGTGGGCAGCTGGCCTTTCTATTAGCAAAGAAGCCCTGTGCCCCGTGTGGTTGGGAGGTGCCTCAGGAGGCAGCCACCTTCTTCCTGCTCCCTTTCAGAGACCTGAGCAACAACCAGATTGCTGAGATCGCGCCCGATGCCTTCCAGGGCCTCCGCTCCTTGAATTCCCTGTGAGTAGAGCACCACCGAGGTCTTCTGGGTCTTGCAGCTGGCCAAGCTCCTCGTGGCTCAGAGTCCTATGATGCTCTCGGTCACAGGGCAACACTAACACGTGACTGCATGGCCTAGCGGCCCGGTCAGCAGAATGGATGGACATCTCACTGCCAGGGAGGAAAGGAGACAGTCAGCTCGCTGCTTCTATGCATGCCTTCTTTTGGAGTAGAGTCCAAGATGTTAAGGCCGACTGTGAACGGTGCCCATGAAGCCGTGCAGTGCACAGCCCACACAGCTGTGCAGCACATGGCCCATACAGCTATTCAGTACACAGCCCACACAGCTGTGCAGCGCACGGCCCATACAGCTATTCAGTATACAGCCCACACAGCTGTGCAATGCACAGCCCACACAGCTGTATATGACAGCCTGAATATGAGTTTGACCATGGCTGAGATGATCAGACTGTCTGTGGCCCGGCCTGCAGAGGGTGTTTGTTTGTTTGTTGGTTGGTTGGTTGGTTGGTTTCCTCTGAGACATGAATATGGTTACCTTACATTGGACCAATACAGTTTAGAGGTGATAATAACCCTTTTCAGTGGAGTCCTGTCACTCCTGGGGCCAAAGCCACTCCCCTGCTCTATAAGAAATTGTATGCTGGGCTCAAACACATGAGCCCCGTTGTCTGTGTCCGCCGTAGCCAGCCCTGGCCTTGTCTTTCTGCCCACTTTCTCCCTCTACTCCGTCTTCACCCTGCAGCTCCCAGCACAGCCCAGAGGCAGACATCTGACCAAGTCCCGAGTCTGGTTGTTGCTCTCCCCCATTCCAGTCACCTTCCCTGTGCTCTGCGTGGTCCTCACCATAGGGCCTTTACCCCTGCCATGCCCTCCTCTGGGAAGACTCTACAAGCTATATCTGAGGAGACAACATGCAGGCTTTTCACTCTGACTGATCACCACACTGCGAACAAAATGCACGCTCCTCGTTCCTCCAGCGCCTGCAGTGTATCACTGTCTGCCTGAGTACATTCCTGTCTGCATCTTTCTTTTTTTAATACTGTGCTCCCCTCTCCCTCTATTACACATGAGGTTCATTCATGCTCAGTGTGGAAAACTTTGCAAATATCAAAGTGTAAAAATACACCCCCTGCAATCCCACCACCCACCACACGTGCTGTCTGCTGGGCTATTTTTTCCCTGCGTCTCTCTGAAAATGTGTTCATCCTTTCTGCCCGGAGACCATCTCTCCTTTGGATCTGAGACTGAATGACTTTTTTTGTGAGGTCCCTTGGAAGGGCGCTTCTGCGGACATCTCTGGAAGGTGGTGGGAGTGGGCAGAGGGGTAAACACGGCAGCAGCATTACATCCCAGCTGCTGTAATCTGTCTCTAGTGGGGCGGGTATCTTCCTGCCTCCTGGAGACAGACCTCTTGAAGACTCATTACTGCTACCTGCTGGCAAGCTGCTATAGTAAACATCTTGGTGGTGCCTGTGAAAGGCCCGTGGGGCTGCAGAGCCCTGCTGAGGCTTGACAAAGCTGCCCTCTGACCCGCCCTCTCTGCTGCTTTTCTCCAGGGTCCTCTATGGCAACAAGATCACAGACCTGCCCCGCGGTGTGTTTGGAGGCCTGTACACCCTCCAGCTGCTGTAAGGAACGGTTCTGGGATATCCTTGGGTACACATCCCTCTGGCTTCCCAGAGGCACAAACCCCAGCTCTCTGCTCTCTGAGATAGGTTGCAGATGCTGTCTGATGATAGTCTTAGCTTTGGGGTTGGTAGGAGCTATGAGTCTGTTAATATCGCCCAAACATTGGACCTTACAGTACCTGAGGGTACCAGGTCAGGTTCTGAGATGGGAAGTGAACGGCTCTTCGGGGAACATCCAAGAGAATTTGTCTCTGGGTTTTAACTATTCCAGCTCTTCTCAGTCATCAAGTTCTAGCAGGCACACAGCCTTGTAGAGTCTTTAACACCGTGGCTTTTTCTGGGAACTTCAGTTCATACCACACTTAGGGTACAAGGCTCATTTGAGACAGGACATAAAGAAGTCCTGCCTGAGTAAGGCTCTGAGACCAGATGTGGAAGCAGAGGTGGGCTCAGTGCTGATTGTTAAGTATCAGGATCCAGAGGCTCATGAGATGTGACCTGTGTTCCTGAGCTCTTGGGGACAGGGCTGTCTCTTGCAGGGGTTCCCAGGTCAGCTCTGCCTCCTGGAATCAAGAGAATTCAGGCCAGGAATCTAGACCTGGATGACACTATATCAAAACACCACTGTGCATGCATGGGGACCCCACAGGATTGTGGGAAGGAGGAACCCCGCTGCCTCTGTGCTCTCCTGCAGCCAACTTGGAGAGTTAGCCTGCAGACAGGAAAGGAGAAAGCAGTGTGGAGTGGCCTGAGGTCGCCAGTGTCCGGGGCCAGGATGGTGCAGGACATGTGAGGGCTCAGGCCTTGCCACGCTTTTACCTCCCAGCTGTCTCTGCCTGCAGGCTTTTGAATGCCAACAAGATCAACTGCATCCGGCCCGACGCCTTCCAAGACCTGCAGAACCTCTCTCTGCTCTCCCTGTATGACAACAAGATCCAGAGTCTTGCCAAGGGGACCTTCACCTCCCTGCGGGCCATCCAGACACTGTGAGCACCCTCTCTTCCTCTTTCTCCCCCAGCGCGGGGGTGGGGTGGGGCTTGCAACCTTGGAGTCCGAGTAGCTGCCTCCCCTGGGCTACTGTGCACACGGAGGTGGCTTAGGGTACAAGGCTTTCCTCCCACTGAGGAAAGACATCTACAGACTCTGGATAGACAGATGATCCTGGGTCACATCCCAGGGAGGAATCTTATTGGCTGGGTGACTCTGGGGCAAGTTAATTAGCTTCTCTGGGCCTTCCTTTTATCTATCCATAAAATGAGGGCATCCTCATACAGTTGTTAGGAGATTAACGGATCTTTACATAATGATAAGCTCACGGAAATGCTGGCTCAGTGCCAGCTGGAGTTTACTAATGGCAACGATAATGGCGTCTGTGGATTCTAAAGTGTGTTTCCACGTTGACAGCTCTGTGTTCTCAGGGATGGCATATCGTTTAATCAGCAAGACGTTCTTCTTTCCCTGGTAGTTCGTTAAGTAATAGTGCATCTGGAGAGTGGTGGTACTGGGTCAGAAGGAAAACAGAGAAAGCAGAGAGCACCGAATCTAATCATTGGCTGTGCTCCCTCGCTGTGGAGATCTGTGCTCCCTCGCTGTGGAGAGCTGTGCTCCCTCGCTGTGGAGATCTGTGCTCCCTCGCTGTGGAGATCTGTGCTCCCTCGCTGTGGAGATCTGTGCTCCCTCGCTGTGGAGAGCTGTGCTCCCTCGCTGTGGAGATCTGTGCTCCCTCGCTGTGAAGATCTGTGCTCCCTCGCTGTGGAGAGCTGTGCTCCCTCGCTGTGGAGACTTACATAGCATAGCAGAAGCAGGACAGTGAAGTCCCAAGCGGCTCATCACCAGTTTTAGCTCCTACCCAGTCTTGACTGTCTCCACTTCCCCTTTATCACGCCTCCCAAACTGTTTGGAAGCAAATGCCAGCCGTCATCTGACCCCTCTTCCTGGCCTTGGAATCTCTGAAAGACAAAGATTCTTAATGTAGCTACGAGGACTGGGGGGTATAGTTCAGGGTCAGAGCGCTTGCCTCACATGCATGGGGCCTGGGTTCTAACTTCAGAACCACAAAGGGAACGAAGCATGCAAGACTGTTAATGTGTCTAAAAACTTAATAACGTTCTTTCATGTCATCAAACATTTCAGTCAGTGTTTGAAGTTCTGTCTGTCTCGTGTGTATTAGACAATTTCTCATTCTCTGTTGGAATCAGGATTTGATGTGGCCTATGCAACAGGACAGATGTGTTTCTTAGGTCATTCTTCATCTCCAGATGTGCATCCGTTTCTTTTCTCCTTGATGTGGCAGATGCCTCACAGAAGCAACCAAGGAGGAAAGACTGATTTTGGCTCAGAGGCTCAGAACAACTCATTTTGTTTCAGAGGGTTCACTGTTCAGCCCATGGTCACTTGGGCCTTGGGCAGAACTTTATGGAGATGGGAGCATCTGGCAGAGGAGCTTCTAAAGGATGGAGAAAGAGGAAGAGGAGGAGGAAGGAGAGGAGGAGCAGGAAGGAGAGGGAAGAGGAGAGGGACACACATACACAGAGAGAGAGAGAGAGAGACAGAGACAGAGACAGAGACAGAGAGACAGAGAAAGAGAGGGAGAGATGTGTTCTATTACTAATAGACTCGGAAGTCAAATATTGGGGTGAAAACCTGATAGATCCAGGAAGCGGCAGAGGAGCCGACAGTTGATCTCTCCACACTTCCCAGATGGAAGAGACTGCGAAATCTCTAAGTCCCGCCCCACTCCTTCCTGTGCGGCTTCTCCATCCATATTCCTGGCTTCTCTATGGCTAATTCTGATTAGCTGGTCACTGGCTCCGCCCCATGATTCAAGGTTAACTTTAATAACACAGTCTCAGGGTGTCATAGTGCGATCAAATATCCTGCAACAAGAGAGAGAATGTCCTATGATGCTATGAAATGGTTCAGCAGGTAAAAGCATTTGCCACCAAAACTGATGTCTTGAGTTCAATCCCTGGGACCCACATGGTAGGAGAGAACTGACTCCTACAAGTTGTCCTTGGACCTCCACAAACATGTTATGACATATGTACTCCTCCAAATAAATAGATTTAGTTTTAAACTAAACAGATACCCTCAGGAGATATCCCCAGTGACTTTCTTCTAGCTGACATTCCTCCTGAAGTTTTCACCTCCTCCCAAAAAAGTGTGGACTAATACTTGGGCACACAAGTCTGGGAACACTTCCCCTGCAAACAAGGTGTCCTCCCCTGCCTTCATTCCCTGTCATTCATTCACTGGTGACACTCCAGCATTTGCTCTGTCACACACTGGAAAAGGGCATCTCTATGGGACCATGTCACAAATTCCCCTGGCCTCTATATGTTCTTCTAGACCAGTGGCTTTCAACCTTCCTAATGCTGCGACCCTTTAATACAGTCCCTCATAGCCGGGCGTTGGTGGCGCACGCCTTTAATCCCAGCACTCGGGAGGCAAAGCCAGGCGGATCTCTGTGAGTTCAAGGCCAGCCTGGACTACCAAGCGAGTTCCAGGAAAGGCGCAAAGCTACACACAGAAACCCTGTCTCGAAAAACCAAAAAAAAAAAAAAAAAAAAAAAAATGCAGTCCCTCATGCTGTGGTGACCCCTAGCCATAAAAGTATTTCGTTGCCACTTCATAACTGTAATTTTGCTACTGCTATGAATTGTGATAAAAATATCTGATATGCAGGATATCTGATATACGATCCCTGTGAAAGGGTTGGATTGACCTCCCCAAAGGAGTTGTGCCCTCAAGTTAAGAACAGCTGTTCTAGACTGAATATTGGATCTAGGAGTTTGGTCGGGTTCAGGTTTGATTGGCTGACTGACAGATTGCTTCTTGCAAGAGGATTGTGGAAGCATTAGATGTCTGTCTGATTGCCTTTTTTTTTTTTTTTTTTTTTTGAATGAAACAACCTCTGTGGTGGTTAACTTCACCGTCCACCTGGCTGGATTTAGAATCACCATAGAAACACACCTCTAGATTCATCTATGAAGGTGTTTTCAGAAAGGTTTAGCTGAGATGGGAAACCCCACCCTGGATGTGGCTGACGTTCATCTCCTTGCTTCTTTACTTCAGGTGGCCCCGACTCTCTCTGAATCTTTCCACTGCCATATCGTCCCACCAGTGTGGACGTTGTCTTTTCTTAGACCCATGCAGGGAAAGATGTCTGGTACTTGGTCAGAACAGGGAGCCACTAAATACAGCCTCAGCACCCGTTAATGAATCAGGATCCTGCAGGGGTGATGCTGGGACCCAGTCTTCTCCATTCTCTGCTGCTGCTGTGGTCAGCCATTAATCAAGAGTGCTTAGGCCATGACTGGGGTACTTCCCCACACAGAGATGTTCACCTGCTGGCTGCTTAAACTCAGGCCCTCTGGCCCCTCCCTCCTACTCACTGGGGTCTGTCTGGATGTGTTGGTGCGGGCCAGAGAGCTTGTGCATAATGGGCACTGACTGACTGTTGACATCCTCCCATGGCTTCTGTGGTCGGGGTGGTCCCTGCTGGTGCTGCTCGGCGTCAGACAACATCTGTGTGAGTCTGAACAGGTGGAGTTAAAGTTATGACACCCACTCCCTGGGGACTCTGCTCGGCAGTTGATGTCAGCTACAAGGACAAACTCATTAAGCTCACACATACACCTGCAGCCTGGCTCCTGCTAATTAATTTACTTCCAGGCATGGAGAGGAATAAGCCATCCATGGGGGACCTCCCCAAGCATGTGGAATTAGAGGTTACGGGAAGAGATGGATAAGATGGTTGTTTTCAGTAGCTGGCAGAGTCTCTGGCAGAAGCAGGCTAAGGGGATGCAATGACTTAGATTGGTGCACGGGAAGCCTTGGGGTGGGGGATGGGATGGAGGGACTCAGGTTCTTTGTATGCATTATCTTGCTCAATAACAGTGACCCCGTGGAAGCAGGGCCTATCGGCTGTATTTTTATTCATAAGGACATTGAAATAGAGGAAGTTCTGAGACCCCCACAAGGTTGAACAATAGCAGGTCCCATCATTTAACAATAACTTATTTCCTCAATTGTATTTCTGTAGAACAGACTCCAGTAGGGCTGTAAAGCAAAGCCAGACTGCCACAAACACCTGCTCATATTAACCACAGAATTATGATTTGGAACAAGAGCAAAAGACAAGAAAACCCGAGCTACAGTCCCTCTCCTCCGCCCATAGCCGTGGACCAGTCCAACACCTTGGCTGAGCGTGGGCGGAAATTCACCTCCCTGTGGTTGCTGGATCCACTCACAGCACCACGGTCCATGAGCTGCGGAGCTGTGGTACTGGTTTTGCTGCAGTCTTTCTCCCCGCCCATATGACATCAAACAAAACACTGCATGCCTATCGTCCCTGCTGTTCATGAGGTTGAACTGGAGACCAAGAGTTCAAACTCAGCTTGAGCGACAAATAGAGATGTTAACTCAAAATTCAAACTAACAAACCAACATTGAGGTGTAAACTTACATGCATGGAGTGTCTAAGTGAGCAACTCAGTAGCTCAGCAAACCCACAAAGCTGTTCCCAGTCCAGTGTTGGAAGGTTTCCACCAGGCTCCTAATCCCTTGTACCCATTCGGCCCAGCCCCAGGCAGCCACTAGGCTGTGCTCTGATCTGGAGACTGCCTTTTTCTGGTCATTTCATACAGGAGGCCACTTTTCATAACTGACTTTTTTCACGTAGCATAATGTTTTGGGGGTTTTGCATCTTGTGTATTTCATCCTTAATTTGACTCACAAGAAAATGGACAGAGGAGTGTCTTTTGTCATCGACAAATACTGTTCCAGGGTATCAGAGTAGCCATGTCTTGTTCACCCCACCCGGTTGAAGTACATTTGAGTTCTTTCCCAGCGGCACTTTCCAGAAGGTGAAGCCGCAGGGAACATTGCTGCTGCCCATGCTGGCTTACAGCTCCCCATACATCAGTGTTCTCATTTCTCTCAGAGTCACTGGGTCACAGAGTGGGTTTACTGTTAGTCAAGAAGCTGAGCTGCCAGGGCGTCTCACAGCGGCTGTAGCCGGGCACACTCCCTCCTCCACAGTGTCACGTGCCATCCGGAGTCCTTACACCCTCACCAGCATCTGTATTATCTTTCCTTTGACATTGTCTGATTGTAACCTTGCTGTGGGTATGAAGTGGTGTTTTGTTGTGGCTTTGAAACCCAAATTTCCTTAATGGTGAATGTTGCAGATGAGAGCCTCCGTTCCCAGAGACTTCTCCCTGCCATTCCTTACACATGAAGAAACTCAGAGCTGTCTGTCTTTCTACTGTCAGAGTGTCTGCTTCAGTCAGTGTATGGCCAGAGGGGCACATGTGCCCACGTATGCCTTTAATACCGGAGAATGTCCTGTTCTTTCCAGCTGCTTGCCCCTAGAAATTGTTAAGGACATCCGTTTGAGGCTGGGATGCTGCTCAGTGGTACTTACCTAGCTTTGCATGAAGCCCCAGACTCATTCGCCATCCAGCACAGCACACACCCATACACACAAATCTATGTCAAAACTTATGTTTGTAGTGAAACCACTTGTCCCTGTGGGCAGTTCAACTTTTCTAGGTTGTTTTACACTCAAAAGCCTCTCATTCTGCTGTACCACCTGACCTGGCACATTGATTGGAAAGGAGTGTCTTCCTAGGTCGTGAACAGGGGCGCATCAGTCCAGCAGAGGCATGGCACTAGAGTGCAGATGGGGGTGAAGGGAAGCTGGTAGGCCCCTTAGCAGACCCCAAATCCTGCCATGTTTCAAGTGATCCAGTCTGCCTGGCAAGTCAACATCACATTGTCTACTGAGTGGGATGCAGAGGCAGGGGAGGGACCTGGAGATGAGAAGAGCCAGGACTGAAAAAGGCAAGAGGGAAAAAGCTGGGCCAATGTAGACCTCGGTCAGCATCTCAAGCCAGGGCCAAAAGACTGGACATGGGAGGGGATGGGTGGGAGAAAGGACGTCCAAAGTATAGACTGAGCTGGGCACAGACCCTGGGCCAGGGTCACACTTAGGTTTTGAGAGGGCTGGGCTAGTAAGCAATATAGCTTGGATGATGACGCTCAGGTGGAGACGTGGTCCTGGCCTGACCCCATGGCCCTCCACCCCTAGTTCCATACTGTGTATACAAGTTCCGGCTCAAGGGTGACAGCTGGGACAGGGGCAGGGGATGCTCTTCCCTGGCTATTTTCATTCTGACAGGCCTCTGCAGACACGCCTAGTGGATGGTGCCCAGACATAGGTCTGAAGGCCTGGTGATGGCGTGGTTCAGGAGTGGTGGGTCTGGGCTGAAGCGGTGACTCTGTGGTTAAAAGTGCTACTGTTCTCACAGAGGACTGGAGTTCGGTCTCCATCACCCCACACCAGGCAACTCACCCCCATCCCTGACCTCCTCGGGCACCTGCACTCATGTGCCCATACCCAGACATACACATATGTATAATCAAACATAAATCTCTAGAAAAAGGACTGGTGGCTGGCTTGCTGGGGTGGTATGAATGGTAGCAACCACCTCTGTTAGCTGCTCCCCATACCTTCATGTCCTCACCTGCTGGTGACACAGGCAGGCAGGCAGCCGGGAACAAGAATGAGTCTCTACAGTAGCTACCTGGCTGTTGGCTGGTTGTTCCTGGGGTGAGAAACTGCTAGAAACCTGCCAAAGAAAGGCACTGCTGTTGCTTGAGCTGGGAATGGTGGTTCCAGGTGCAGCTGCCATGCGGACAGACCCAGCCTCCCCACCCTGGCCCCACTGCTCTGCAGGATGGCGGCTGTAGGCATTGGGCTGCCCGAGGCTGCAGGAGAGAAAGGAACCCAGACTGTGGCTGTGGGGAGGCCCAGAGGTCACGTCTGGCTTGGCATTTTGTCACCTCATCTTCTTCATCTGGAAGGTGCCGGTTGGTCGGTCAGTCTCTCCATCCTGTCTCTCCTCACTCACGCTCATGAGATATCCAAGTCAGAGGAGGGAAGAGAGACTTGAAAGAGGGCACGGAGAGGCTTGGAGGGAGTGACGCAGGTTCTGCAGGAGGCTGCAGTTCTCTGCTAACGCGCCTTCCTCTGTGATGGGCTGGCAGAGGGATGCACACCGATAATTCCCTGCGCCACATTTCTCCCATGGCTAGCTCTGGCCTGCTTGAGGCCACAAGCACTGGTTCAGCGCCAGCTGGTTACAAAGCCTTCTCTACACATAGGTCAGCAGCCCTGGTCTCTGATAACCCATTTGTCCCTTTGGACAGGCATCTGGCCCAGAACCCTTTCATCTGTGACTGTAACCTCAAGTGGCTGGCAGACTTCTTACGTACCAACCCCATTGAGACGAGCGGGGCCCGCTGTGCCAGCCCCCGGCGCCTCGCCAACAAGCGCATTGGGCAGATCAAAAGCAAGAAGTTCCGCTGCTCAGGTAAGGGCCACCTGTGTGTCTCCAGTGGGCTTGGGGACCAGGAATGTGTCCTGATGGCCTTAACAAAGGTGTCCTCAGGCACTTTTGAGCCTGCTGGTTGGGGGGGGGCTGCATTCAACTTGGGTGGGATGGTTCCTCCGCTTTGCCCCTCACTTTACTGCAGCCTGGGAGAGGCAGGCTTACTGAAGCCATGGAGGGAGACCTACCCACCCTCTGCTCCCAGGCCAGCTCTTCTGTATGTCACTGTGTTCAAGGCCCAGGGAGCATCTCAGTGAGGTAGGAGACTCCTCCAGGACTCAGATGGAGACGTGGCCTCAGCAGATGCAGCCCACTTGGCATCTGGCCGTGGGCAGTGTGGGTCAGCTTCTGAGTCTAGTGCCACCTCTGCCTCAACCCTATCCATAAGGTCAGCACAGTGCCTGCCTGAGCAAGTGAAAGGTTTAGCTGGCTGTGGTGCTGCTCAGCACTGACCTGGGGACATGAGTGTTCTGGAGTAAGGCCTTCCACACTTGAAGATGGGCTGGGGAAAGGCAGTTCCACGCCGGGTCCCAGCTGCATTCCTGGGGTGCCTCCCAAGGGGCATGGGGCTGACCTGGCTGCTTCTATATCCTGGTGCATTTGCTTCTTTCCCCAGCCAAAGAGCAGTACTTCATTCCAGGTAGGAGAATGGGGGGCCCGGACCGGCTGGGGGTAGGGATGGGGATGGTGGCAGTAGAGGGAAAGCTGTGGAGGCGGCAGGGGGCTTTGCAGGCCCTTGGATGCTTGCTTGGAACCTACTCAGGCCCTCGGCCCTGCCACCCTCTCACTATAGGGACGGAGGATTACCACCTGAACAGCGAGTGCACCAGTGATGTGGCCTGTCCCCACAAGTGCCGTTGTGAGGCCAGTGTGGTGGAATGCTCCAGCCTGAAGCTCTCCAAGATCCCTGAGCGCATCCCCCAGTCCACGGCTGAGCTGTGAGCTCCTGAGCTGCCCACCCTTCCCCAACCCCGGCACCCACTAACCCACCTGGGTGTGCTTAGGGCTCTTCTCCAAACCAGCTCTGGGCGGTGGGGCAGGGGGGGGGGGGGGGGGGGGGGGAGGGGAGGAGGATCATGGGAGACACTGGCTGGAGCATGCCAGCTGACAGTTTTGGCAAGATACAACCCTCATCCATGACCCCTGCTCCTGCTTCCCTGCCTCCTCGATGAGTCCTTGACATCCAGGACTGGTCACCAGCCTGAACCATGCGTGGCGTTCCTTAGGGATGATTCTTTAGGGAGACAGGAATCCATTATCTCAAGCTGGGGTTTAAGTCATTCCCTAACTACTGTTTTCCTCTTTCTAAAAGTATGAATTTATGTGCCTGTGTCCGCATCTGCAGACACATTTCTGTGTCACACATTTGTTTTTTATGTATGCAAATTTTCATTATTTTTTTTTTTTTACATTTGTTCATTATTGTGTATATGTGTGTTCATGCCATAGTGCATGTGTGAGCAGAAACCAGCTTTTGGGAGACAATTCTCTCCTATCATGTAGAAAAGGATAGAACTCAAGTAGTCTGAGTTGGTGGCAGACATCTTTACCTACTAAAATATCTTGCTGTCCATTCATTACATTTTTTTTTTGTTTGTTTTTTGTTTTGGTTTCTTGAGACAGGGTTTCTCTTCATAACAGCTCTGGCTGTCCTGGAACTCATTCTGTAGACCAGGCTAGCCTTGAACTCACAGATCCACCTGCCTCTGCCCCACACCCCCGGAGTGCTGGGATTAAAGGTGCACGCCACCATGGCCCGGCTCCTTCATTACATTTTTAATGTTTTAAAAAAATACCTTATTGACCATCACCCCTTTTTGCCCAGTGCCAGGCCCAGCTTTCCTTTAAAATGGGCTCAGTTGGCCTTCTCTGCACCCCATAATCTCAAAGTGAAAAGCATGTTTAGGTCATGTCTGTGTTCGCTCCATTCCTTGCCTTTTACAGACGATTGAACAACAATGAGATTTCTATCCTAGAGGCCACTGGGCTGTTTAAGAAACTCTCGCATCTGAAGAAAATGTGAGTTTCCCATTGGTGGGAAGGTGCCCATCAAGATGCTGGCATGGGGTAGAAAGGAAAGGCCTAGGGTGCAGAGGACCCACTGGGAGCAGGGGTGGGGTTCCTATGTATGGAGGTGATGGGGACAGTAAGGGAGGGAGGGACTCCTGGGTGCAGGGGATTCACGGTTCCCCCTGCTTCCTCTCCCAGTAACCTGAGCAACAACAAGGTGTCAGAAATCGAAGACGGGACGTTCGAGGGTGCGTCCTCTGTCAGTGAGCTGCACTTGACCGCCAACCAGCTGGAGTCCATCAGGAGCGGCATGTTCCGTGGTCTAGATGGCTTGCGGACCCTGTGAGTGGGTGGGACTAGGGGCACAAAGACAAGCCACAGCATGGGCCTATGCACTAGAGAGAAATGGCCTCCTCCTGGTCTCACTGGCAGGAGAGTAGGACCCCTGATGAACCTGTCTGGTAGGACAGATGATCTCATGTTGGTAACTGTCCTGAGGCCCAACCTCTTGTTCTTGGGATGGGGGCTGGCCCCTGGTGAGGAGGGGAAGGGAATGGACCCCCCCATCAGTGCCCTGTGATCAAGGCTGCTGGGATACAGATGACACATGCTTAGGAGTGACCAGAACAACCACTAGAGGGGTGGCTGACTGTGAGGGGACCCTGCCAAGGTGACTTGGTATGTGTAGATGTCAGAGCAGAGATGTCCACCATCCCTAGAAATTCTGGACTCTGTGACTTGGAGCCAGTCAGAGCAGTCCAGGCCTCGGGAACCCACCAGGATCTTATCACTTCTCCATGACCACTGCAGGAAGCTCCCTCTGGGCAGTGCTGGCTCTTCAGTGTCCAGTAGAGAGGGCTACATTCCTGTTGGTCTCCACAGATGTTCCCTGTGGATGCTGTTCTACTCAGAGCCACCTGTGGCTGTGACACACTTCATTTCAGCTCATCTTAGTGTAAACAGCTGCAGATGGGCAGCGGCTGCCATTCTGGAAATGCAGCCCTCGGAGCCCCTGCCTGGGTTTAAGTCCCAGACAGGCAGCGTAGTTAGCTCTGTCTTCTGGTGGTGTAACCTGTAAGGCATGTGAGATGCCTGTGGAGTTTTGTGAAAGGGGGTCCGACCGAGCGCTTTTGCTCAGCTCAGTCTTTTTTTCCGTGAGCAGAGCGTGGCCACGTTTCCAGTCTGCCCCTGTTTGGCTAGTCCCTCCTTCTTACATCGGCTCAGTTCCTCTAGGGTCCTGGGGGAGACCGAGTCAGTCAACTTATGTTCTTTCTGAGGAAGGCTTAGAGAGAAGAGGGACCTAGGAAGGGTCAGTGTGGGGACAGGGGCAGCAAAAACCCAGAGGGACTGTGAAGCGTCTAGAATCTCAGTGCCACCCACAAGTGACCAGTGTCATTGCTGGTGTGTAGCTGCCCTTCTCATGCTTTATCTACATGTACCTTTATACTTACAAACACACATACACACATGCACATGTATGTGCATACACACAGGTCACTATAGATAGACCTGTAAAACCACCACCACGGTCTATGCCATACACATATTCAGTTTCTCCAACAATTATTACTGTCCTCTCTATTACTATTATTATTAGCATAATAAGAACATCTGTGGTGGTGGTGCACACCTTTAATCCCAGCACTCTGGAGGCAGAGGCAGGCAGATCTCTGTGAGTTTGAGACCAGCCTGATCAACAGAGTGAGTTCCAGGACAGCCAGAACTAAGCAGAGAAACCCTGTCTCAAAAACAAAACAAAACAAAACAAAACCATCTGATCATGGGACAAGAGAGATAGCTTAGTGGTTAAAAGCACTTATTGCTCTTTTAAAGGATCAGGGTTCGAGTCCCAGCATCCATATGATAGCTCACAACCTTCTATAACTCCAGTTCTGGTGGATCCAGCGCCCTCTTCTGGCCTCCATGAGCAGTTACACACACCTTGCAAACAAATTCACGCAGGCAAACACACATACACATATTTCTTAAAAAAGATACAACTCCTTAGCAAAATTTGAAGTACATCTATGATATTGTTTGCTAATGGCACTGCACTGCACAAGAATTTTTAGGCACTATTTATTCTGTATAACTGAAATTGTATATGAATATATATATATATATATATCACAGTGTATAATATATAAATTATATATCACAATGTATAATATGTAAACACATATGTATGTTTACATATAAATTATATATATATAAAATTTCCTTCTCCTCTTTCTCTTCTTCCTCAGCAGGTCTCCCCATGTAACACAGGGGATTTGTGGTCCTCTTGCCTCAGTCTCCCAAGTTCTGTGATTATAGGCTTATGCTATCATACCCAGCTCCCAGATATATTTTAATAGAACCCTGTAATAAATTTTGTTTAGTAACCTGCTTTTCCCTCCATATACCATAGAATTTCTTTAAGACATAGTTATCTGTAACTGCCAGAGACTCAGGCTCTTTCACATTCTGTATTTTGAGAAATGCTGTAACTATCACCTTCATCCCAAATTCTGTGCACATCCCTGAGTATTCATGTGATGAAGTCCTGAAAGTGGACCAGCCGATGGCAGCAGAAAGCACCTTTGTAGACAGTCTGGGACAACTCAACAAACACTTCCAGAGAGGCCCTCCCTTGTCTTGCCAACCATGTGTGGAAGTGCCCATCATCCGGCTCTGGCCTAAGCTGGCATTATGACAATTATATTTCAGTTTCTTCTCCAATTTGATGGGCAGAAGCTTGGTTTTTTTTTTTTTTTTTTTTTTTTTTTAGGTGTCCTTGATTACCGACTAATCAATCTGACATGCTTCATGCGTGTTCACAGTCCCTTTAAATGCCTCTTGGAATCACCTGTCTGTCCTGTGCGGCCTTGGTTTCCACTTTCATTTTTGGTTGGGGGTGGGAATTAAAGGGGTCTTGGAGGGTGAGTAATGGGGGCAGGGCATTTCCAGATAGCAATGAGGAAGACGGGTGCTCTAGAATGACATCCTAGCAGGGCCAGGGGTGGCTGTCCATCGGCTACAGGGGTCCTCGCGGGTGTCAGTCTGAGGACATGGCCTGGGGCTAGAGGACACCCTCTCTGCAGTTTGAAGGCCACTAATGGTTTTTAGGCTGGACGGTGGCTTCCAAACTGCTGAGGTGGACTGTGGTGGGTCACTGAGGGGCTCTCCCTCCTCTCTCCTCATCGCCCCCCTCCCCCAGGATGCTGAGGAACAACCATATCAGCTGCATCCACAACGACAGCTTCACGGGGCTTCGCAACGTGCGGCTCCTGTCCCTTTACGACAACCACATCACCACCATCTCCCCCGGAGCCTTTGACACCCTTCAGGCCCTGTCCACACTGTAAGTGTCAGCCTTGGAGGACAGGCAGGTTGGTGACTCAGGCCGGGGGAGCCTGCCTGCCATCCCAGGTGGGGGGTCTTCTGGGGAGGCATGGGTCCTTCTTGTTCCCTCGGCTGCTAGTTTGGTCTTTGCTCCTGGTCACCTGGGAGATTATTAGCTGTCTGTGCTGGAGCATCAGATGGCTGTGTGGCCGGGAGAGAACGCCGCCAGGTTCACTGAGACTGGCAAAGTGCCTTCATGACCACATTCCCTGCCTCTTCCAGAAACCTCCTGGCCAACCCGTTCAACTGCAACTGCCAGCTAGCCTGGCTGGGTGACTGGCTCCGGAAGAGGAAGATCGTGACAGGGAACCCACGCTGCCAGAACCCGGACTTTCTGCGGCAGATTCCCCTGCAGGATGTGGCCTTCCCCGACTTCAGGTGTGAGGAAGGTAACTTGTGGGCCATGCAGCAGGGAGAGAATGGGGCTGGCCAGGTAGCACCCTACTGGCCCCTGCGGAGGGAATAGGGGACACTTTTGCGTGGAGCTACCTCTGTGTAGTCCTATAAAACAGAGGTGTAGTGGGGAGGGATGCATGGAGAGAAGAAGAAAATAAACATGACTTCTTATCCCATCACACAAAGAGAAGTATAGTAACTCCTCAGTATTTTTGTCCTTATGGAAATGCATTTCACCCAGAAACTAGCTCCAGGGTCCTCGGGGTACCATGTCCTTCACCGCTGAGTCTGATTCCCCACTTGCTGGAGGTTTGGTCATTCTGTGCTCTACTGTTCTGTTCCTCCGAGCTCCTAGTCTCTCGTGCCCACAACCACCTTGCCCTTCTAGCAGGATGTAGCTTTTCCTTCAGTTCTTTCCAAGCATCACACACTGAGGTTCCTGTTGGAAGCAGCTTTTTCCTGAGGTAACCAGCAAATATGCACCTCCATTGTCCCTGTTCTTAAGTGTCTCAGTATGTCCCTCCACGGGAGCTTCTCTCAGGCTGTTACCAGCTCTCAAACCCCTCTCTCTGCTGCTGGACGCTGGATACATTTCCCTGGTCTCCATGTCCTTGCCCCCCTCCTGGCATTCAGAGTGGATCTCTGCTCTGGAGTCACCCCAGCCAGGCCACGTGGAGATGAGGGAAAGACAAGGGAACAGCCAACCTTCACAGCAAGAAAGACTAAGGTGTTTTTCTAAAGAAAATCAGTAGATTTTTCTAAGAATAATTTTGTTTCCTACTTTTAAAATTAAAAAAAAAAAAAAACTCAAGCCAGGCATGGGACCATGTAGGCTGAGACAGGAGAATGGAGTGCTCAAGGCCAACCAGGGCTCCATAGCAAGACCCTGCCAAAAAAGAAAGAAAGAAAGAAAGAGAGAGAGAGAGAGAGAGAGAGAGAGAGAGAGAGAGAGAGAGAGAAAAGAAGGAAGGAAGGAAGAAAGTCACTGTATGATTTACCTCCATCATACTATTCACACATATATTTTATGGCTTAAATGTTTTTGATTGTTTGTTAAATATTTTTAATCCAACCCTGCATCTTGATTGTAATCTCTTGCCACTGAAAACTTTGCCTTGAAAACTTTGTGGAGTTTTTGTTTGGTTGGTTGGGTTTGGTTTTTCGAGACAGGGTTTCTCTGTGTAGCTCTGGCTGTCCTGGATCTCACTCTGTAGAGCAGGCTGGCCTCAAACTCACAGAGATCTGCCTAGCTCTACCTCCCAAGTGCTGGGATTAAAGGTGTGCACAACTACCACCGGCAAAAACATTGTTTTACTTAAGAAACAGTTTGTATGGGGCTGGGGATGTGGATCACTTGCCTTGCAAACATTAAGACCTGAATTTCATCCCCAGAACCCATGTTTAAAAAAAAAAAAAGCCATGCATGGTGGCATGGGAGGCCAGTGCTAGGGAGGCAGGATGGGAGGACCTCTGGGGCTCACTGTCTAGCCAGCCTAGCCTTCTTGTAAACATACAGGAATGATATCCAAGGTCATTCCCTGGCCTCCACATGCATGCCCCCCCCCCCACACACACACACACAATCTGTTTTTCTTATAAAGATAAGACACCATTATTCCTTAAAAACAAGAAAGAACAATCCGGAGATAGAAAAATCACCCCTGTACCTCTTTCCCATCCCAGATCCCCACCATGGGGCAGCCTCCGTCGACATTCTGCACTGCAGTTTTCCAGATCCCTACTGTGTGCCTATTTGCATGTGAGGACACACTCAGGATTTTTCAGGTCCCCTGCAAAATCCTTTCACCACAAACCATCCTGTTCTAAAGGGCACCACCAAGCCAGCCCCTGAGACTTGTCATTTAGCAAACTTCCTCAGTGACAATTTTGCATTATGCTTCCAGGAACACCCACATAGATAACACCTTCCGTACAAATGGGATGTTCCCTTTAGGACAACTTCCTAGGAGGGAAAAGGTGTGAGCATCTCTGTGAACATTTGCTGCTATGAGACAGTGAGGCCCAGGGGCCAGAACAGCTTCCAGAGGCTGTCTGCCTAGAGCCCTGTCCCAGTACTGCCTTCAAGGCTAGGGGACTTTGCACAGTTACTTAACCACCCTGGATTTAGTTCCATCGTCTCTAAAATGGTCCACTGTAGCACATCTCCTTGAGGGCGTTTTGAGGATTCAGCGAGTTCATCTTTACTTACAATGCAGTGTCCGAACACGGTCAGCTCCTATAACTGAGTCACTGTTGGTAGAGGGTACCTGCTGTCACCTCACCATCTCAACAACTCTGACCAGGACCATTGATCCTGCTGCACCCCGTCATAAGAAAGGGAGACACACAGAGGGCTCTTTCCTGGAGAAACGGATGATGAATGAAGGGGTCATTGGCCTGCATCAGCCAGGCCTGGGCCCCAGCCCTAAGATGCCTCATCAGCTGGAGGACAAGTCATTCACCCCGCCCAGACCTCAGTGAAATGGAAAACGATTCGCCCTCTTCATCCTTGGGATGCCAGAGATGGACCAGCTGCTGCACTGAGTGCCGGGCCTTACCAGTGCCTCCCAGTGGGTGACAGCGGCACTCTTTGCTGTGTCTCCCAGGGGGGCATGCTCAACACAGTGCCAGGGACTATTAGGCGCTCAGAAAGTGGTAGCTGTGTCCGCCTCCTCTCTGGGACCACCTTGGGTCTGAGGCAGGAGGTTACCTCAGATCTGTTTTCACCTGGAAACTTTCCCAGAACCCCTTCTTCCTGTTGGTATTGGCCAATAGCACGCTGTAAAGAGGGAGGTCTAGCTGCTGGCCAAGGCAGTGACAGAAAAGAGCTGCTGCTCTGAGGGGGTGGGGCAGTCCCAGAGACTTTCCCAATGTGAAGTCAGGCCCCTGACTGACCAGGATGCCACACCTTCCTCCCCAGGCCAGGAGGAGGTGGGATGCCTGCCCCGCCCACAGTGCCCCCAGGAGTGCGCCTGCCTGGACACCGTGGTCCGGTGCAGCAACAAGCATCTCCAGGCTTTGCCCAAGGGCATCCCCAAGAACGTCACAGAACTGTGAGTAGCCCAGGCCTGCAGTCTGTTGGCCTGTGAGACAGGACCAGTGGGATCCGGCCGTGGGAGGAGATGCCGCAGAGCGGGTGTTGGCTGGCGGGAAGGAGGGTGAGCCCAGAAGAGCTCCAGCATGGCTTCAGCCTTCCTCTAGTCCCTTCTCTACAGTTACCTTATGACAAATTCGTGGCAAGGGCTTTGCTTTTAGGAAATAACATTGCTTCCCCCGCTTCACAACGTTTGTCGGGAAGACATTGTTAATGTCTACAGACACAAAGTTCTTTACTTGAGTCAACTCTGGTCTCCACAACAGATCCCTTTTTTGGTTGGAGATGTTTACTCTTTTTTCCATCACAAATAGCACCTAAGTGTACATCCCTTTGGTGAAGCTTTTACTCCAGAGCACTGGGCACACGGAACTCTTGCTGCATTTCCCCAGTGGCCTCTCAAGAAAAGCTGTGTCCGTCTCACCCTCTCCCGAGCTGTGTGCGAAGGTGGCCGGGCCCTCACCTCCCCTGCACTGGCATTCAGCCTTGTGCTGCCCAGTCTCACAGCTCATGGTGTCTCAGCTCCTAGGTGTATGTACATGCATACGACAGGTGCTCACGCTGTGGTGTTCTCTCCTCAGCTATTTGGATGGGAACCAGTTCACATTGGTTCCGGGACAGCTGTCTACCTTCAAGTATCTGCAGCTTGTGTGAGTATCCAGGTGTCTTGAGGATCCCAGGCCTGCCTCAGTGGTCAAGAGGACCATTGGCATCTAACTACCAAAGCTCCACCTTTCCAGGACTCTCCCATTTGTGGACAGATGCCTTTAATGAACCCTGTCTGCTCCCTCATTCATTCTTCAGGGAACACCTATGCCTGGGAGCTGTTTTGCCATCTGGTGGCCAAATCTAGGAATTGCATCCTTTCTGGCCTGCATGGGCTGGACCCACAGCTCTGTCCACACCATCCCTCCAGACCTCCCTGTAGGCTGGTAATTATTATTGCTCTGGTGGTCTCTGCAAGGAGCCAGGGATGAATAGAGGATGATGTGGAGTCTTTCAGTTCAATTGCTGTCCTCAAACCAAATATGAAACCAGGCAGCTACGAGTCCACACACTATTTTTTCTTAACCTGCGTTGTTATCATTGCCTTCTACCCCCTCTGCCCCATGGGAGTACTCAGAATAAACCCCTGGATGATAAGGTCAGCTCCTCTTAGCTTTCCAGCGTAATTAGCACCTCACCTCAATTGTTTTTGTCTGTGTACTAGCCAGAGTCTATAAAAAAGAAGTCCAGAGAACATTCCTCAGTGCTCTGTACGAGCGCAGTCAGTGGGTCAATGTCAGTCTGAGAAACGCTTTTAGTGAATCTGCTCTCAATGTCAGCTGCGAACTGTTGCTAGTGGGCTTGTTCTTAGACAAGAGGCGAGAGTGGAAGTCAACATACTGCTCCCTTCACTGAGAAAGCGTGGCTGTGGGACCAGCGTAGCCGTGGGCTGGTGACATTCAGGTCAAGGCCTGGCCACTGGGAACAGCACTGGCTCACAGCACTGGGAGGCTCCAGTCAGTAGGTCTTTGCTTAATGACCAGCGTGGTTTGAACACTTCAGTGGAGTGGGGGTGAAAGAGGGGCTGGGGTCAGAGAAAGGGACGCCACTCCACCAGCTCCCAGGCTTTCCGTGGCCTGACCTTTGCCGGTGGCCCAGATGTTCATGAAGAAGGAAGGGCAGACAGCAGGGGTGTCAAGCGAGCTCTTCCTGTTAGGTTGCCTCTCCTGCACTGGAAAACTCCACCTCCCTTCCACAAGGAAGGAAGCGGGCCTGTAGCAATAGGGAGCAGAGTTGGGACTTCAGTAGAGGAAGGCTCCCTGGGTGCTGAAGGAAGGGCACACTGTTAATGATTTTCAGAGCCAAGAGCTGCATACAGTAGCTGGAGCAGGCAGATCAGGAGGCCCCAAGGTCATGGATCTCTCTTAGACGGTCTAGGGAGGATGTAGGGAGAGGTTAAGGGCTCCCTAAGTTTCAGGGAGCGGTAGGGTCCAACACGGGCAGCTGCCGACGAGGGTTTGGTTGGAAGGAGGGTGTGATGAACCTGGGGCGGAAGCTGGTGAGAGGAGGGTCTCAGGAAACCACTGGTGGACGCTGGCTTAACACAGGAGGAACTTAGGAAGGGGAATAGATGTGGACAGTGATCGGAGGCCAGGCCACGATACCAAGGGTGGAATGTGGAAGCAATCGCAGTCCCAGGCTGCAGGGCTGAGGAAGCACCAGGCCGAGCCCCACTGAGGGTGTGTTGGGCACCAGGTGGAACAGAGCTCTGGGAAAGAACAGGCTGTGGCTGTAGGGATGGTACCATCAGCTCTAGATAGTGTCACTAGGGGAGCCAGAGACAACCTGGACGGCAACTAGAGTAGATTGAACGAGTGCAAGGCTGGGATCTTCCCATCCTGAGGCTGGTGTCTACCAGGGATTAGAAGATGGGGCCACAGACACAGTCAGGGTAGGGGTAGGGGTGTGTAAGGATGTTCTGCACCTAACTAGGGACTGTAGGAGAAATTGCAGTGATGGGTTGGGCCTGGTCCTCCTCTGGCCAGCTGGGTGGCCCCGTGTGAGTTAATTACGGAGAGACTGAAGACTCCAGCTCTTCGTGTGTAAAATGGGGTTTCACCCTACCTCACAGGCCTGGTATTCCAGCTATGCTTCCCAGAGAAGGGGCTGCTGGGCTGCAGGTAGAAGTTGGTCAGTGCCAGCTGCTGCACCTGCAGGGGACAGGCAGATGAGGGACAGAGGGAGCTCAGTAGTCAATGGCAAGTCCGTTGTGCCCCCACATCCTCACGAGATAGGGATCCTTGCCCTCCCTGCTGCCGAGGGGCCAAGGGTGGATGGGGGAGGGGAGAGGCTCTGAAAGTCATCCAGGGGCAAAGGCCTTCTTTCCTTCTAAATGCTGATGCTCTTGCCTTTTCCAGGGACCTGAGCAACAACAAGATCAGCTCCTTAAGCAATTCATCCTTCACCAACATGAGCCAGCTGACCACACTGTGAGTGCCAGCGGGGCTGGGTGGGCACACGGGATATGCCGTCATCAGACTATGCTGGTATCGCTCTTGTCATTCACTGGGATCCCATGCAGACAGCCTTGCCCACCACAGAGGGGCCTGAGAGTCTACAGACTAAATAATACCCCATCCATCGCTTCTCGGCTTTTTTGGCCATGATCAAAGGAAAGAACAAAACAGCTTTACTGTGAAATACAACACACATATGGGAAAGCACACAAAAAATTAAATGTCTTACTTACCACATTATCACAAAGCTAGCACATGCAGTGTCCTGGTTTGCTTTCCATTGCTGTGATACCATGACCAAAGGCGACTTGGGGAGGAGAGGGTTGATTTCATCTTACACTTCAGGTCACATTCCATCACCGAGGGAAGTCAGAGCAGGAGTTCAAAGTAGGAACCTGGACACTGGAACTGAGGCAGAGGTCGTGGAGAAAGGCTGCCCACTGGCTTGATCCTCAGGCTCACGTTCAACTACCCCTTGTATCTCCCAGGACTACTCGCCCAGGAGTGGCGCTACTCACAGTTGCCTGGGTTCTTCCACACTAATCATTGATCAAGAAAATGCTCCATATTGCTTACATGCCAATCTGATGGAGGCATGTTCTCCATTGAGGTTCTTCTTCCCAGATAACCCCAACTTGTGTCAAGTTGACAAAAACAAACAAAAAACTAAGCAGCGGGGTTGGGGATTTAGCTCAGTGGTAGAGCGCTTGCCTAGCAAGCACAAGGCCCTGGGTTCGGTCCTCAGCTCTGGAAAAACAAAACAAAACAAAAACAAAAGCAAACAAACTAACCCTCACACGTAGACAGTCAAGCAAAAAGAAAACAATGTTAGCATCCCAAGGCCCCTAGTTCCTTCCTGGTCCTTTTCTTCCATCCCAAAGTAGCTCTTGTTCTCACTGATAGTGGTTGATTCTTTGCTTTTTCTCTGTAGTATTTTCATCTGCACATGAATTTCAACAGAACATTCTTTAATTTTTCTCAGTTTAAACCCCACATGGATTGAATCATTTTTAATCCCACATGGGCTGAATCAGACTTTTGTGCTTAGCATTACTATGCCCCTGTGATCAGTTCCTGTGTGGGGATCTAGCCATGTTCACGGCTATGTCTTGTTCCCTAGAAGCCTATACTGCACTCTCCTTAGCCACTTTACTCTTGGTGGATGGGAGGGTTGTGTTGAGCTTGGACTGTTGTGAGAATGGACCCTCTGAAATGTTGTGCCTGTGTCCTAAGACACCCCATGCTGGCTATTATAATATTGCAAGCCGCTGGTCACAGGCATTAACCAGCATCCTATATATGCCTGGTGGCTAAGAGTACACCTCATTCTTTTCCACTCCCCTTGAGTTATACATGAAATGCTAGGAACTGAGGCCTTCCCCACATGTGACTTAGATTAAACCTGAGGGCCAGTACCCACGAAAGGGCTTGACTTAGCCAGACTTTAAGAGCAGAGAACGAGCAAAGGCCAGCAAGGACCGAGCAAAGGCCAGCAAGGACCGAGCAAAGGCCAGCAAGGACCGAGCAAAGGCCAGCAAGGACCTGTCTGGGTTCCCTCTGGTGTCTATGGATCTGCTCATCCCCATTTCCCATCTTCATGACAATCTGTGACTGGGCTAATGTGAGCCTGGCTGTGAAGGTCATCTCCACCTAGAGTGATATTTCAAGCCTTAGACCCTGAGCACCAGGGGCATTTGGCAATGGCTGAGGATGTGTAGTTGTGACACCTTGGAGGAAGAATTCTGCTAGCATGGTGTGGGCAGAGGCTAGGGAGGCCACAACCTTCCCTCAGCACCTAGGACAGCCCCCTAGCCTGGGACTGCCAACAGCGCTGAGTTTGACAAACTTCGGGCTTTGCGATCTCAGCAGCCAAGAGGAATTTGGTGTTCTTTCCTTTGCTGTGGACGGTTCACTTCACTTGGATTTTTTTAAATAATTCTACTTATGTACAATTAATATTCCGCAATATCCCATATTAAAGTATAGAACTTGATAGCCAGGATTGATGACATGTTTCCGTACTGAGGCAGGAAGTTTACCACAAGCTCGAGGCTAGCCAGAACGAGGCCCCAGGTTAGGCTTTATGTTCAGAGTTTTATTGAAATAGATTCGTGGTCCAGTTTTGTTTGGTTTCTACCTCTCAGCACAATTACTCTGACATCCTTCCACATGTTGGTGTTCCTTCCCTGGCACTACCAATGGCACCCTGTCCAGTACACATGTCTACCACAGAACCAGTTCCCTTGCCAATCTGCCTGTCTGCTCCTGGTGGGTTCATTTATTTGGAATCTTTTGAGTTAGTGGGTTAGCTGTGGGCGCTAAAAACACAATCTGAACACAAATACTGTTAACTAACTTAATGACATGACCCTAGGGTGGGAAGTGGCCTCAAAGCTTCAGCCTTCTCACCCATAGGATGGGGTGGGAATGGTCCTTCATCTCTGCCATAGCTTCCTCCTTCTTTCCTGCAGGATCCTCAGCTACAATGCCCTTCAGTGCATCCCTCCTCTAGCCTTCCAGGGGCTCCGTTCCCTGCGCCTGCTGTAAGTCTCTCCCAACTTGTTCTAGGAAATCTACCCTGTTACCTGAGGCCTACCCCCTATCTGTGGTGAGCAGGAATATTCCCAGGTCTGGGGCCCCAGCAGGGACAATGCTCTACCTAATTTAGATGGGAGCCCAGACTACTCTTATCCATACCCTCTATAGAAGCCATGCTATAAGTGGGAAATGATCCAAGAGAAGAGGTGATCATCACTCCAAGCTGAGTCTGTGTATACGTGTATGATGGGGAAGGGGTGCCTAAGATAGAGGAGTCCTTTGCACAAGAGACTTCTGTTCAGATTGCAAGTGTTTGTTTCCAGAGATCAGAGAACTTTTTCTACAAGTTCTCAAAGTGATTTTGACCAAAACATTCTGTTGTGTCTGTTATGGTGGCTCCTGACCCCATCAGAACCAAGGTGACATTCCTCCAGTCCTAAGTTATGGCTGGCTATGTTAGTCTCCTTACAAATTGCCTACTCTGCCTCCATCTCCTGGCTAAGAGGGAGGCCTGTGTGTCTACATGTTTTATTTATGACATAAACTCAACTTGAGTTATTTAGATGGCAAAATTAGAGTCTTCCCACAGTATGGGGGAGCAGTGTGGCCTACCTGGACTCTAAAGGCTCCCCTTTTCCTTCCTGGGGCTAACAGATCAGGGTTGCTGGGCTGGGGACTGTCTCCCCACCAGCAGACACCCATGGTGTGTCCATTCGGCAAAGGCTAGGAAGCCCTTTCGTTAGGCATCCCACCCTGTCCCTGGACTAGGCTCCAGTAACCTCTTCTTTCCTCAGGTCTTTGCATGGCAATGATGTCTCCACCCTCCAAGAGGGCATCTTTGCAGACGTGACGTCTCTGTCTCACTTGTAAGTAATGCCAGCCCAATTCTCTGGGCCTCTTTGAATTTAAGCTGAATTTGGAGTCTGAGGGAGATCCAGCCCCTCAGACCATCAGAACATGCTGCCTTTATCATGATACTGACTGTGAACTTTCCCCAGTCACCTTTTTGACCTCTTATACACTCAGTGGTCCACAAGGATGGTGAGGGAGAATAGGCCACTAGCAGGTGGTAGCAAACATTTATGGATTGCTGGACCTGTCACCTGCCAGTGTGGCCCCCTCATAATGATTCCACAATGTGTGTAGTATTTCCTCATTTTATACAAAAGGAACTATGGCTAGAGAAAGGAAGATGCTTGCCCAAAGCCACAGCTGGTGAGGTGGTGGCTCCTGCCCCAGTGCCCGCCCATGCTCTTAGACTATCCCCATAATACAGTCCTTGCTTCATACCATGGGGATGAGACCCTGAAATCTATTTCCCAAAGGGATAGAATGGCATAGAATTGCTTCCCAAGCCCTACAGCTGGCAGTGCCATGATGATTCTTTAAAAGCAGTAGGCTAGGGCTGGGGAAGATGACTTGGTCAGTAGTGCTTGCCATACAAGCACGAGGACCTCAGTTTGACCCCCAGGACCCACATAGAAAGCTAGGCATGGTAGCATGTACCAATCTTAGAGCTGGGACGCAAAGACAGGCCGATCCCTGGGGTTCATTGGCCAGCTGGCCAGCCTGGACTATTCAGTGAGAGACCCTGCCTCAAAGAAAAAGTGTGTGGTACTTGAGAAACAACACCTAAGGGTGTCCTCTGGCCTCCATATGCACACACATGCACGTACACACAAATAATAGACAGACAGACAGAGAGATAGATAGACAAACAAATGGGGATTAATATCTCAGAGTACAGAGTTTCTGTTTGGGGTGATGCAAATGCTTTGGAATTGGTAGTGGAGATAGTTGCCCAGGGCTGGGAATACAGTCAGTGCTGCTGATTTGTGCACTGTATGGTACTAATGACCAAGTGTTTGTTTTATGTATTGTTTATAAGGCAATGAAGAGATAGGTAAGCCCAGGGCTGAGGCAGGGTTGTCCTCACCCGGAGGTTGGGCCGGTGCAGAAAAGACACTTTCCTGGCATTTCTCGGTACCCTTGGCTATGGCATGCATGTAGGCTGTGGCCATGTGGACTGTAGCTGGAATGCTTTGGCTCCTTTTCTCAGAATCCCCTCCACACCCAGGGCCTTCGGGGGCAAGGAATACTTAGATCAGAGAGCCTTGGTTATCGGCAATGTTTCTCTTGAAGTTGAGTCAGCCATCTTAGATGTCCCCAGTTTTGAGAATTATCTTTCCTATATTTTAATCTGCAAAGTCAGAATGATCTTAAAATAGGTAGGTAACACATTCACATATGGATATATTTTAGGAAGCTTCTACTATATTAGGTTTCCTTATGAGTCCTCAAACAGCCCTTAATTTTAGCTGTCTCTCCCCATATTCCCTCCATTGTCCCCTTCTTTCCTCCTCACCACAGCTTGAGTCTCCCATTCCAGTCCATCTCCCCATCCATAACTATCTACTCTATTTCTGTTTCCTAGGGAGAGCTATCTGTGCCCACCCCCAGTCCCTTACTCTATACCTAACCTCTGTGTGTGGGTCTATGGATCGTAGCTTGGTTATCATTGGCTTAACAGCTAATATCCCCTTATAAGAGAATACATACCATGTTCGTCTTTCTGGGTCTGGCTTACCTCACTCGGGATGGTTTTTTATAGTTCCATCCATTTACCTACAAATTTCATGATTTCTTGCTTTCAAACAGCTGAGTAGAATGTCATTGTGTGAATGTACCATATTTTCTTTATCCATTAATCCATTGAGGGACATCTAGGTTGTTTCCAGTTTCTGGTTATTTTGAGTAGAGCAGCAGTGAATACGGTTGAGCAAGTGACCCTGTGACTGGATGAAGCAACTGTTAGGTGTATGCCCAAGAGTGGTATAGCTGGATCTTGAGGTAGACAGGTTCCCATCTTCTTGAGGAACTGCCATACTGATTTCCATAATGGCTGTACAAATTTGCACTCCCACCACCAATGGAGGAGTGTTTCCCTTACTCCACATCCTTGCCAGCATGAGCTGTCACTTGTGTCATTGATCTTAGCCATTCTGACAGGTGTAAGACGAAGTCTCAAAGTAGTTTTGATTTGTATTTACCTGATGACTAAGGATATTTAGCATTTTAAAAGTGTTTCTCAGCCATTTGAGTTTCCTTTACTGTTTATACTTTTTGGATATTAGCCTTCTATTGGATGTGTAGTTGGTAAAAATCTTTTCCCATTCTGTAGGCTGCTGCTTTGTCTGAATGACAGTGACCTTTGCCTTATAGAACCTTTTCACTTTCATTAGGTCTCATTTGTTAATTGTTGGTCTTAGTGTCTGTGCTAACGGTATTCTGTTCAGAAAGTCTTTTCCTGTGCCAACGAGTTCAAGGCTATTTCTTTTTCTTTCCACTTTCTCTTCCGGGTTCAGACAGCACATGTTCTAAATAAACAAACCCAAAGCTGTAAAAACCAAGTTTGATCCTATAGCTGTCTTCAGGAAAACATGATATCAAACCTGAGGCCAGATGTATTACATAAGAAATCAAGCCGGGCGGTGGTGGCGCACGCCTTTAATCCCAGCACTCGGGAGGCAGAGCCAGGCGGATCTCTGTGAGTTCGAGGCCAGCCTGGGCTACCAAGTGAGTTCCAGGAGAGGCGCAAAGCTACACGGAGAAACCCTGTCTCGAAAAAACCAAAAAAAAAAAAAAAAAAAAAAAAGAAATCAATCAGTTAAGATCATCCACTAGCCACTCATCTGCTAATGTTAGTCAGTTTTTTGCTATCATAGCAAAATACCGCAGATGTAGTTGGAATTTTCTTTGGGCCACCAACCAGCTCCCAAATAAAGACATGAAGACTTATTATTAACTATGAATGCTTGACCTTAGCTTAGGCTTGTCCCACTAGCTCTTTTAACTTAATTTAACCTGTTTCTATCATCTACGTTTTGCCTCGGGCCTTTTTACCTTTCTTTCATTCTGTATGTCCTACTTTCCTGCTTCCTCCATGTGTGGCTGGCTAGCCCCTGGCATCTCCCTGCCATCTCTTTTTCTTTTTCCCCCACCCTAGCCTAAATTCCTCCTCCTATTTACTCTCCCTGCCCAGAAGTCCCATCCCATCTATACCTTCTCCCCCACTATTGGCTGTTTGGCTTTTTTTTTTGAACCCAGGGCCTTGTGCTTGCTAGGCAAGTGCTCTACCACTGAGCTAAATCCCCAACACCTCGTTCAGCTTTTTATTAGACCAATCAGGTGCCTTAGGCAGGCAAGGTAAAACAGCAACATATCTTTACATAATTAAACAAATGCAACACATCTTTACATAGTCAAACAAATATCCTAAAACATAAACAAATGTAGCACATCTTTGCGTAGTTAAACAAATATTCCAAAACTTTCCGAAACACTCAGATGATCAACTTCAAAAGAAGAAACGTTTGTTTTACTTTGAAAGTTTGGAGGTTTCGGTCCATAGCTGGTGAACTATATTGTTTTTGGGCCTGTGGTAAGGTTGCACATCATGATGGGAATGTGTGGCTGAGCAAACTGTGGACCTCACAACAGTTGAGAAGAAAGAGGAGAGGCTGGGGTCCTGATAGTCCCTTGCAAGGCACATCCTCAATGACCCAATGCCTTCCATCAGATCCCACTGCCCAAAGGTCCTACTAACCGTAAGCAATGCCAAAGGCTGGAGTCTAAGAGTTTTAACACATGAGTTTTAAGAGGATGTTCAAGACCCAAACTATAACATCTCCTCTTTATCCGTCAGTGGATACATACCAGCTCAGGTGTCTAACATGAAGCCCAGTACCAAAAGGTGGCATGACCCTCTTCAGGCTCATGGATACAGTTCCTCCATGTTGTCCTTCATTGTTAGAACCCTACATTTTACTGCCTTTATTCTGCTATGGGCTAGAAAGCCATATTTCAGCGTTCACTGAGAAGTAGGTGTGAAAATTCAGTAGAAATGATTAATTACATCATGCCATGCCCATATGACCAAAAAGTAAGTAGTTAATGACAATTAGGGCACTGTAATTTATTATTTGATGGCATGCAGAATAATTAATGTGATACAAATATGAACATAAGGATTGGTGGTGCTATGCACAGTAGTGTACACCTGTACTCCTAGCATGGGGGAAGATGGCAAGTCATAGGTCAGCCTGGACTACCCAGTGGGTCCTTGTCTCAGTGGAAGGAAGAAGGAAAACCGACAGACTGGAAGGGAATATACTAGAGTGAAGTTAATTCTATTTTGAGATGGATAATACTTTTCTTCCTGCGTTCCTTTGTGCTGAGGATTTGTGCCCTTCTGATGTGTTTGGCAGGCTCCACTCAGTTAATGCTGACTGACCCAGCTAGTGTCTTTGGTGTTAGCTAGTGTCTGGTCCAGCTCTGGAGTTAGTGGCTCCTGTCCTCAAGGAACCACTTTTGCAGCCCCTGGGACCAGAGGATGAAGATGGAACACATATAAACCCATGAGTGGGCTGGGCAGGGGCTGGGGTTCAGGGGGAGGGGTTTACAGCTTGAGAATTCTTCTGGCTTCAGACCAGGAAAGGCTGTTTCAGGCTAGGCTCCATTAATAGAAGCTGGCACAGCGTGGCATGAGCAGACGAGGCAGCTACTGTTTCAGTGTGCCCAAGTTACACCAAAGACCAACAACATGGAGCTATTTATAATCTTACTGGGGTGTGTTCCCAACCCACAGTCTTTTGGGATTGGCGAGGGCCTGACTGCCCTACCCAACTCTGTCTCCCTTGGTCCGACCTGTTCTCCTCTCCCCACTGGGTTCCCAGTTGTCTTTACTTTTTAAAATTTTTAACTAATTAGTTAATTAATACTTTGAGACAGAATCACACTACATAGCCCAACTGACCTGAAATTCATGATCTTCCTACCTCAGCCTCCTGAATCTTTTAAAAAAGCTTTTGATTAAAATGTGTAAATTATGCTATGGTATGGTGGCACACCTTTAATCCCAGCGTTCAGAAAGAAGCAGGTGGATCTCCGAGTTTGAGGCTAGCCTGGTCTACAGAGAGAGTTCAAGGACAGCCAGAGCTACACGGAGAAACCCTGTCTCAAATATCCAAAAAGAAAAAAACTTTGTAAGTTGTGCTTAAGGTTAGCTTCCATTGGGCAAGATGGTCCCCAAGACAAAGGGAGCTGAAGAACTGCCAAAGAGAGGGACAGTGGTCCTCAGCTGGGGAAACCCAGCCTTGAACAAGTGGAAGCTTGAAGTGTTGAGTGAGGCGCTGATGTCTGCCCAGGACAGGAACAAGTAGCCACCCATGCAGAACAAGCCAGGATGATTTTGAGTGGTTTTAGGAGACTTTGGCCCATGGTTTTTAGTTATGGATTGGGAAAGGACATTCACATCTGAGGTGCAGTGTTGCTGATGTCTGGTGGACATGTGTGCCAGCATGGGGGCTTGTGAAGCTTCAGTCACATCAAGAGCCCCACCCTCAGGATGACCTCGGACCTTCGAGTGTTTTTTTTCTAACCATCCTGTTCATGACTGGCCTATATTCCTTGTAGTTCATTAAAAATTCTATACTGTTTTTATTTTTATTTTTATTTTTTTTTTTGTTTTTCGAGACAGGGTTTCTCTGTGTAGCTTTGCGCCTTTCCTGGATCTCGCTCTATAGACCAGGCTGGCCTCGAACTCACAAAGATCCGCCTGTCTCTGCCTCCCGAGTGTTGGGATTTAAGGCGTGCGCCACCACTGCCCGGCTATACTAAGTTTTTAAATGCCATAATTATGCTATATTGGACTTTTTGATAATTTGAAAAATAGTATTTTAAAGTAATATTTTAAAAATAAGTATGTTTTATATAAAATATATTTAAAAATAAGTATCTTAAATATACCATAATGTCTATCTCCCTGTAATCTTTAGAAGTTCGTTTTTCACACATTGGAGTCTGCCTCCAATCCTCCTCCGTGTCTGAGAGGCTCTGGTGCTGATGGGGGAGGAGGATGGTGTCTTGCTCATCCCATTAGCCAGGATGGATGCTGTCAGCACACGAGGACAGAAAATTAAATACACATCAAGGTTGCACCTGCCCTCCTTCCTGAGCTGCCTGAGTCCCTCGGCGCCCATTCTAGGTTATCCGCGCTTGTCTCTCTTCCCCTCTTGATCGCAGGCTCTTTATTGAATCATAAAGTGAGCCCCAGAGATGTTAAGGGAACAGCCCAAGGTCACCCCAGGCAGGAGCAGCTGTGGTAGGCTGGAGTCCAAGTCTTGCTGAGCCTGTTTTATAAGATCACACAGCGTCAGCTGTGCTATTCTGGGAGATTCCTGTTCAGAGCCACAGCCGCTTCTATCAGGCTGTACCCATCTTGGGGGGGGGGGGCACTTCCTCTGCAGTCCAGAACAGGTGGGAAGTGGCTGGGTATCCAGTGACCTGATGAATGCTTCCCTTCTCGTTAACCTCACACAACCTTGGGGTTTTAAAATCGGTTGATACAGATGAGCTTCAGGCACTGATCTTCTGTTTACTGAAAGGAAGAACTCTGGCACCTTCTTTCCATTACATTCACATCCTGTCTTTATGCCTCTCATTGTGAATGGGGAACGATTCTGAGCTTGCCATAGGATTGGTACAGGGCTGGGCAGTACTCAGATGGATGCAGATGTCCAGGCATGGCCCTGGACTGGTGGCCCATGGAAGCCAAGGGCAGCTCTATCATTCGCCATCCATTTCTTCTGTCACCTGGGTTCCATAGGCATCTGTTCCAGAGACACGCTCACACCTCACCAAGCCATGTGTAAAAGAGTGTTCACAGCCATCTCAGCTGCCAGAGAGCCCAGCAACAGGGAACTGTTCATTAAACCACAGGGTATCTATTCTTCCCAGAGATGCTGCAAAGCACTTGGGCAAAATGAGGCAGATTCCTATATGCTGACCTGGAAGGTTTCCAAGGCATGCTGCCTAGTGACAAGAAATAAGCTGTTTGGATGTGATGCACAGTAGATAGGAACCATATGCATCCATGTGGGAAAGGGCTGGAAGGCCACACACACATGAGCTTGGTAACTGTGCCACCTGTGAACCTCTGTGGAGGATCGTGGCATACTGTGAACACAGCATAATTTATTTAACCAGTTACTTGCCAATGAACAGTGGCAATTTCCGGGTCCTGGTTCATTTCCTGCAGCTCCAGATTGGACAAATGATAGAGTTTATTCTGATCTCTTCTGATCCTGCTTCTGTAGCCTGGACGTCCAGGAACACAGTGATGGCATACTAGAAGCATGACTGAGCATTCACACGACAGGGTGGCAGTGGGGCCAGGCAGAGCCTTTGTACCCAGCATCCACTCCTATGACAGCTGGCGCAGTGCTGGGGGAATGGGCACAGTGCTCTCCTGACCGTTACCTGTTTAAAGGACCAGCTTCCAATACTGGACTGAGGAAAGTCTCAAAACATACTTGGAAGGGGCATTCAGACCACAGCAGCCATCTGCCACACAGGTGTCTTTATGTGCATCTGCAGGCATGTCTGGAGGAGAAACTTCCACAAAGTAATTGTATCTGGAATTGGAGTTATGCCATTTTGCACTCCCATCAGTAACACTGGAATATGCTCTTAAAAAAACTTAAGTTTGGGCTGGAGAGATGGCTTAGAGGTTAAGAGCACTGGCTGCTCTTCCAGAGGACCTGGGTTCAATGCCCAGCACCCACATGGCAGTTCACAACTGTCTGTAACTCCTTTCTAGGGGATCTGGCACCCTCATATACCTTCAGGCAAAACACCAATGCACATAAAATAATAATCACTAAATTATTTTTAAAAACTTAAGTTGCTGGGCTTGGTGGCATGTCTTTAATCTCTGCACTCAGGAGGCAGAGATAGGCAGATTTTTATTAGTCCAAGGCCAACCTGGTCTACATAGTGAGTTCCAGGCCAGCCAAAGCTACATAGTGAGACTCAGTCTCCAAAAAACAAAAACAAAACAAAAAATAGGGTGTGTGTGTGTGTGTGTGTGTGTGTGTGTGTGTGTGTGTGTGTGTGTCCGTCCATGGCACTTAGCATTCATAGTGTTCTGCAGCATTTGAGAAAGACTTGCAAATAAGAATGCATCCATGTGGTCTTTGCTTAATTAAAAATGAAAAGAAAAACAAAAATGGCCAAGCTCCTGAGACAGGCAGTTCAGGGTTTAGACCCAGAGGCTGCCCTTAGCCACAGTGTTGCCCCAGAGAAATGATTTATTCTATGCAATGCTCAGTTCCACATCTTAAAGATACAGGGAGCTTGCGTGTGGGGTTAATGAGAGCATTGGATGCACGATGCCAGGAGCAGCAGCCATTTCTTTGCAAGGGTAAACGCTGGCTGCCTTCTCCCTCATGTCTGTGGAGGCTCTGAGTACAGAGCCTCTGCTCCTGGCAGCATGGCTTCCAAATCCAGACTCCCCCCTCCCTTTGATGTAGGACATCTTTCTGTCTCTGTGTGCGGAAAATGGAGACAGGGCATAGCGAGGACAAAGCAAGATGATGCATATGGAGGGCTTCAAGCGGGGCCTGTGGGTGACCTGCGTCTCTATGTGATCAGTGGGTCAAAGCTTCTGACATTGGAATGCTTGCTTTTCTCTGCTGCCTGTCCCAGGGCCATTGGTGCCAACCCCTTGTACTGCGACTGCCATCTCCGATGGCTCTCCAGCTGGGTGAAGACTGGCTACAAGGAACCCGGCATTGCCCGCTGTGCTGGACCCCCAGACATGGAGGGCAAACTTCTGCTTACCACTCCTGCCAAAAAGTTTGAATGCCAAGGTGAGCTCAGGAGCATGAGAGAAGGGGTGGTGGGTACCAGGGACCATAGGACTTGCCCAGCCCTGGTAGGGTCTTCCCGATACTCCCGGGTCTCTGGGTCCCACTAGTGGGAGAGTCAAAGGATTGAAATGAGATTGTGCATGTTAGCATGGCTGCCTTCCAGTCTTGATATCTAACAGATGAAAAAGCCAAGCAGAAAAATCCCAGTCCACTAGGGCTTAAATTCTTGCCCGTGGTTATATAAGATAAACCAAAATAGCATTTTCAAAGCTCCCAGGCTCCTAGCAATACAGGCACTCAGACTTCCTTTAGATAGTCATTGTGCTAGACAATTAGCTGAACCTCTACTCCGTCCCTTGTGGGCCCAGAGGGCCAGCTGGTGCCTTCTTGACATTTGCAGAACACAGAGGCACGGTGTGACTGGCAGTCTGTGCTGAGGCTCCTTACCTCTAGCATCTACAAACACTTGCTCAGGGAGTGATTGACTGACTAGCCGACCGACCAAGCCCCTAAGACCCTGCAGAGCCTTGCAGAGTAAAGACAGGTGGCTGAATGTATGCCTGGGCTCAGCTTTGTGTGCAGGGGGAGCTAGAGGAGGACCCTAGGGACGCTGGGGCATGGCCCTTGCCCTCTGCAAGCTCAGAGGCCACCATAGGAAATGAAAGTGACAGCTGTAGGTTAATGAGGAGGCCCAGGCCACCCTGTGTGCAGGAAGCTGCCACAGCAGTAATAGTTCCAAGGGCCCACTCTCTAGCGGCTTCTAGAAGCTCATCTATGCTAATACATGCTTGGCATTTACTAGCTGGCAGAGTGGTGCTAAGGTTTGTTGGTTTGTTTGTTTTTCAATGTATTCTTTTGAACTGAAATATAACAACATCCAGGAAGGTACACAGACATGAGAAATGAACTTGATGCATGCCCACTAACTGAGTTCACTCAGGCACCAATTCTGGGTCAACAAACAACGTGTCTGTGTTTGTAAGTCCCTCCAGTAGCCTCTGTCCCATGGAAAGTTGTTTTTTGTTTTCTTAATTTATGTTCAAGTGCATGCCTCTTCATCAGAACTAATATCTCACCTTTTCCAGAAGGAGCCTCCTGGGGGAGCCTGAGTCGAGTGGCCAGGTTTCCCTATTCTCTCTTGTGAAATCTTGGTGTCCCTCAGGGTTGGTACCCAGGTACCTTTGCTGCCAGGCTCCTCTATTCTCCCAGTGAGTGAGGTCTGGAGAGGGGCCTGTGTAGCCTAGGAGGTAGCGGGAAGGTTCTCCCTGCTTTAGACTTGGAGAGGAAGATCCTCGAGGCATGTGGACTTCCCCCATGTAGCCTCCCTGCAGAGCCAAGCCCAGGCACATAGCTAGCTCCCTCTCTGCTGAGCAGGCTGTAGGCTGGGGTGATTGCCTCTGAGGGCATGAGGGGCAGAGTTAGGCAAAGTTGGCAATCACAATTTTGCTGCTCTCTTACTCTCGGGGTGGCCCTAATCACTATGTACAGTTTCTATCTACTGAGCACTGCACATCGATTCATATAGTTCTCACAGCTACCTGTGAATCAGGGACTTCCAGGGAACCTGTAGTAAAGTGGGTTCTGCAGCTGGAAAGCCGGACTGAGCTGGGGGATGAAGCATGACCCTCAAACTTATGGTGAGGCATGTCTCCTGGGAGGAGGGTATGCCTCCACACGACTGCACCTCTCAGGGCAGAGCCCCATGCTTCCACATGCTCTGCTAATGCACTCCCTGTTACCACAGGTCCCCCCAGTCTGGCAGTCCAGGCCAAGTGTGAGCCCTGCTTGTCCAGCCCATGCCAGAATCAGGGCACCTGCCACAATGACCCTCTTGAAGTATACAGGTGTACCTGTCCCAGTGGCTACAAGGTGAGTGGAGGCTGAAGCTGAGAGAACAGAGTTCTTGCAAAAGGCCCTGCAAGACCACTATATTGTTTGCTGATCTGGTTCAGAACAGCCCTGTGAGGGACCCTGTCACCAGTGGCTTAACCTGTGGATGGACGGATATATTGATGAATGAGTGAATGGAAGAATGATAGGCAACCCTGTGGCAGACAAGGCAGAGCTGTTTCTTAGTCCACACCAACCTCTTGGCTTTCCCTGAAGTCCTCATTTCTGACTCTTTCTCCAGGGCCGAGACTGTGAAGTGTCCCTGGACAGCTGTTCCAGCAACCCATGTGGAAATGGGGGAACCTGCCATACTCATGAGGGCGAGGATGCTGGCTTCACGTGAGTGCCCGTGGAGCCTGAGCTGGGGTTGGGGAGTGCCGATGGGCCCAGCACCCAAGTCTCCCTGTGCTGGAGATGAGGGTGGCTAGAGGGAACAGATCTGTGCTCCAAATTGTAGCCACAGTCTCTCTCAGTCCCTTCTCACCTGGGGGAGGTGTGAGCAGAGCACCCATGGGCCAGCAGGCACCAGACAGCACAGGCTCGCAGGGGAGAGCCTGGGCTTGGGCTGGCCCCCAGTGCAGCTTACACTGCTCTAGGAAGTGGCCAGGAGTGTTTTTCCATACACTGGGAACCTATAGCCAAGAATACACACCATGGCAGTGCCAGGGAATGGTTGGGGGCATCGAAGACTCTTTTTTTTTTAAACTTTTTAAAATATAATGTATTTATTTTTATTTTATGTGCATTGGTGTTTTGCCTGCATGTATATCTCTGTGAGGGTGCTGGGTCCCCTGGAGCTGGAGTCAGACAGCTGTGAGCTGCCATGTGGGTGCCGGGAATTGAAACCGGGTCCCCTCGAAGAGCAGCCAGTACTTTTAACTGCTGAGCCACCTCTCCAGCCCCTCAAGACTCTTTTAAATCTCCATGGACCCCCTGAGCACCCATTTGAAGTTGAACAAGTCTCTAGAGGCTGCGGTTAGCCCTGTGGTACAGCTGAAGTGGTAAAGGGGGAGCCACAGCCTGGTCACTCCTTCTGGGGACCTCCCTTTGCACGGCTCTCACTGGCTGGCCTCTGTAGGGAGGGATCCCAACGGCATTTCACCTGCTCTGGATACAGCTGCCCTTGCCACTTAGCATACCCGAATCCTTCCAGAGTGGATGTCATATCCTCACACCCCGACTAGCCTGCTTTCTCCAGCAAGCCCCAGCACCCCCGCCTTCCTGCCCTCCCAGAGCTTTTCTGGGGAATACAGTACTTAGTCGCTGGAGATAAATTGCCTACTGAACAAATTGGCTCTTCAGAAAATGATGTTGAATCTACGGGCGGAAATGGCCAAACCTGCCTCTGCAGACCCAAATTACCAGATGTAAAAAATAAAGTGCTAAGTGCCTCTTCTCCAGGGTTGCCTTGGAAACACGTCCTTACAGTAGGCAGGCCCACCTCAGGGGCAGGCAACAGCTCCAGCTAAGCTTCCTCGCTGGTCTGCTCCTCAGCTCCTGCACAGGGCTGGGATGCTCCTTCTGGGATTGTGGGTGGCCCTACATCCAACAGTCAGGCAGCCTACAGCACCAGGTCAGAGGGGAGACCTCCTTTCCACCTGCCTTATGCCCTTAGATTTTGCCAGAAGGGATTTTCTGCACAAATATCCTGTCGCCCTAGCTTAAAACCAGACTCCAGAAGATGCCTATGGCACAACCTCCAGATCTTTTTCCTCACCCTCCAGACAAAATGTCAAACACCACCCACACAAATTTTCTTAGACCGACAGCTACATTTTTTTTCACTGTAAGTCTATTTTTTTCCGTGTAAAGGAGGCAGTGCCATGGACATCACAAATATTATTGCCATTTTAAAATAAAACAACTAGGTTAAGTATGCTATCCCCATCCCCTAGTGGTATCTGTTGGATGTAGTAATTGGGTACCATTTTTTTAACTTATTATTTATTCATTAATGTTTTTTTGAGACAGGGTGATTTGGGGAGCGAAGGCTGTCCTGGAACTCTCAGCTATCCTTCCGCTTTGGCCTCCTGAGTGCTTAGATCACAACTTTGGACACCACACTTAACTTAGAGTACCTTTTAAAAATGCCACCAGCAAGCTCCTCCACAGCAATGAAAACATCTCTCCATTTCTGGCTGGAGCTAGTATTTCTGTGTTCACCACCCTCCTGGTCTCTATTCTGATATGATTGTATGCTAGGAGCAACTGCCACCAGTGGGGGCACAAGAGCTAAAGTTTAAAGCCCCTGCCCACTTCTTGTCACCATAAGCTTCTGATTAGAAGTTTCTCTTGGCTGGGTTTGGTGGTACACATGGGTAATCTAGGATACAGGAGATTGAAGCAGGAGGATTATGAATTTGAAGCCATCTTAAGCTACATAATGAGACCCTATCTCCAAAACATTTATTAAAGTTTCTTTGGGGCATACATAGATGGCTCAGCAGGTAAGAGCACTGGCTGCTCTTCTAGAGGACCCAGGTTTGAGTCCCAGCTCTTGCATGGTGGCTCACAACCACCTGTAATTCCAGCTTCAATGGATACTGTGCCCTTGTCTGACCTCTAAGGGCACTACACATGTAAGTGGTGCACATACATACACGTAGACAGAACACCCTTACTAAATAAAATAAAAATAATAAAATTACAAAAAAAATAGTTTCTGTATCTGAGTTAATGGTGACTAATAACATACAAAACAATGCACCTGCTATGAAATTTGATATTATTATCTATAAGGTAATGTGTTCTGAGACGGAGCTCCTTTATAGGTGCATGGCTATATTCTGTGTCAGTTGGTCTGTGTGTCCGCAGATGGTCCATGCATGATGGGATAGAGCAGCTACCCTGCTGTTTTGTTTGTATATATATTATGTACTTGCTGGGAAGGTCTGTTCACACAGATCCACTGTCAGGGTTAGGAGATTCATCATAGACCTGCCACACAGCTACATACCTTTCCTGTTTATATGGCAAAATCTCCTGAGTGAGCAGGAGGCAACAGTATTTCAGCTCTGTTAGGCGACAGTTCCATGAGTCTCCTGTCAGTAATTTTTAATGGTTTACTTGCTGTTTCCCTTGGCACCTGAAGGCACAGCCCACCTCCTGCTTGGGCAGAGAGTGGCACTTCAGCTGAGACCTGGGAATGTTTGAGAAGTGCTATGGACAGTTGAAGAGCTGGGTGTGAATTCCTCAGTCCACACTCTCTGGCCCTTATACCCCTTGGGAAACCCCACAACCCAGCTACTATTCAGCCTAGCTCCGTTATTACTCTGTTCCTGACGTGTGTGTCCTCAAAGACTTGAGCAGTGTAGGTGGGCAGGTCCTGCCTTCTCACTTCGGGCTCCACCAGTCCCTCTGTGTCCACTGCCTCTCATCCTGTGTTGGGATTCTTGCTGAGGCTAGCCCCTCCCCTCTACCAGGAAGCCTGCCTGACCACGCCCTGCTGAGGAAGGGTTAGGCATTCTCTGCCCACGCCTGCCTTCGGAGCCTCTACCATCCTGGTTGGACTTCTTGAGTCCCTGTCTCTGATTTGTCTTCCCCATTAGACTGCAAGCAGAGGATTCCTTGAGGGCAGGGATTGTTACCTTCTAATCTGTTCACCGTCTGGCCTAGAGTAGTTTCTACGTTGGTCTAGAGTAGAAACCCCAAATGTATGGAATGAGGGTGCTGACCAGTGGCCACAGGTTTTAACTGTTCCTCTTCGTCTCCCGCCCTACCACAGGTGTTCCTGTCCCGCCGGCTTTGAAGGGCCAACCTGTGGAGTGAACACAGATGACTGTGTGAAGCATGCCTGTGTCAACGGGGGTGTCTGTGTGGATGGTGTGGGCAATTACACCTGCCAGTGCCCCCTGCAGTATACAGGTAAGCATTGCAGGGGCCAGAGCATTTGCCCATCCTTTGGGGGTGCCAGTGTCTGCGTGGGCTCCATAGAGCTTGGCATCTGCTGCCTCTTGCTCCTTCTTCCCCTAGGAAGGGCCTGTGAGCAGCTGGTGGACTTCTGCTCCCCGGATCTGAACCCATGTCAGCATGAGGCCCAGTGTGTGGGCACCCCGGATGGGCCCAGGTCAGTGCCACCCACTGGCAGGGACCCCAGCCTGGTCATGGCTTCCTCCCTTCTTTCCTATTCCTCATTTGTTTGTAGGTGTGCTCTTGGCATTCTGGGTTCCTGAGAGCCATCATAGGGGTGGTTATGGGCACAGCTCTGGTCATACAGTCCAGGGCTTGTGACTTGCTGAGGCCTGGCCCTGAGTAGATGCTGGCTGGACTGAGTCTATTGTTCTCATTGAGGACTGAGTCCTCTTGAGGTGCTGGGGATGGTGAGTGAGAAGGAACCTCTTTGGAAGGTATTTAGCATCGAGCCAGACAGCCATGCTCCACCCACAGCCATTCATGCCAGGTCCATGACCTCTTACCCCAATCACGAAATCCACAAAGCTCACAAAATTAAAGAGCCCTTCCAGAACAAAACCTTACCTGAAAGAAAGGCCTTATGGAAGGCTGCTCACAGCTGCCACTTCTCTGTGAAGGGTGGATGTGGGTAGGTTCTGCTGGAGTGTAGACTTATCTGTTTACTGGGCTGCCTCCAATTCCCCTGGTAACTTCCATATATGCTGATTTATATACAGTCTATAGCCTAAGCGTGGCCACAAAGTTCTGAATTCCAAAATCTGTCCAGCCCCAGAGCAAGGAGTCACTGTATTAACTGGATTATGTAGAAGAGATTTGTCACAGGGAGACTGCTAGATGAAGATCATATGGGATTTTGAAAATGTCACTCCCTGAAAAACACAGTTTCATTCTTAGAATGCCCCTCGTCCCATCTATGAAGTCAACAAAGAGCTGTCGGGCTAGGACTTCCTGTGGTCTACGCGGACTGACCCAAGCCCAGAAATTGGGACTAAGGCCAGGGGTAGAAACCTGGAGGAGCCTGCTGTAGCTAGGAGTGTCAGGGACTGTTGGGGGACCAGCTAAGCATGGGCACTAGACTGTAGCAAGACCTCTGTGAAAATGAGAGAGGCATTGCCCTTCTTTAGAAGTCACAAGAATGGGATTGGGGACGGCCACACCAGCCAGGGAGTAGTGGCCCACTGAGTGGAAGAGTCCCTTCTCTCAGGGGAGGTAGCTTAGAGGGCAAGGTGAAGCAGGATTGCACGGGCTGGGATGGAAGGAACTGCTGTGCCATCCCTCACCCTCTGTAGATGGGCTCCGTGTTCAGCCCTGGGCCCAGCTACCGCCCACCAGGCTGTGTGATGCATGTAGTCTCAACTTTCTCTCCTGGTGGTGGGATGGGAGGGAGGGATGCCCAGCTATACCTGGCATTGTGCTGGACCCAGCAAGCCTTTGGTATGAGGATCTTGAGTAAGAGAGTGAGCAAGTGTGTGGTGGCTTGACTAAGTATAGCGTTCTTTCAGGTTGTAACTCAAGACCCATTTGTGGGTGGGATCAATTGCGTAGGTCACAGTTAACCTTCAAAGAGAAAACAGAAAGTATCAGAAAGCTGAGTGCCATTTTATGGGGTTGGGATAAACGTTGCAATACGAGACTGGTTCTGTACATGTGCCTATGTATGTTGTTGGGCTGGAAGATACTTCTAGCCTGAGAAACTACTGGGCTTGAAATGAGAAACAACTCCAGGCAAGAATGCAGTCTGCTGATGTGGGGTTTGGAGTTGATAGGGGTTCAGACGGGTTGCTTGGTGAGAGCTAGAGTGTTTCCTGGAAGCTTCCAGGGAAAAGGGAGGAATTGGCCTGGCTGGGCCACTTAGGGAGAGAGCAAAGATGTTCTAGAACTAACAGGGGTGAAGGCAGGGATATGCCTGATGGGGTGGGCTTGGAGTGTAGAGAGTAGCAGAGATGTTCTGGGGGGCTGCAAGAGGGGGAATGTGTGCTTTATAGTTAGAGGCTCAGCCTGAGTGGGTTTAGGGACACACTTGAGCCTGGAAGTTAGGGACTTGTCTAGTTCAAGGTCCTCATTGAAGGTGGGCTCAAGTCGTGCTGAAGGGTGGGAATCTGGGCCCAGCAGGGTTGTAGAAGCTGAGCACAGAGGAACCGGGGGGTGGGTTCACAGAGCAAGGCAGGTCAAGAATGGGCCCAAGGCTGTGTACCTTGGATGTGTAGCTGGTGGTGACAGTGGGCATCTAAGACAAGGTTGTTGTCACCTCCTCTTGCTGCCAGGCATTCACTCCCCCAGCCCAGGTTCCCCCACATCCATACAGCTCCGTTCTTAGTAGAAGAGACCCTGTAGAGGTTCTCTGTAAAACACACAGGTTGCACAGCCCTGGCCACTGAGCTCTAGGTTGAATGTCGCTGGCCCTCTCCCCGTCCACCACAGGTGTGAGTGTGTGCCAGGTTATACAGGTACCAACTGCAGCGAAAATCAGGATGACTGCGAAGGTCACCGCTGTCAGAACGGGGCCCAGTGTGTGGATGAAGTCAACAGCTACGCCTGCCGCTGTGCCAAGGGCTACAGGTGAGCCGCTCTGGCCACACCCAGGTGGGCCTGCCAAGGGCCCCTCTAGGGCTCGGGTGAATGACAGTCCCATTCTGAGAGCTGAGTGCTGGACTTTCAGACGTGGCTCCACCAGTCCCAACTACGGCAAACTTGGGAGAGTCAAACAACCACTTAGAACTTGGGCACAGGGTTCCAAGCCTGTTTGTTGAAACATGGGAACCATGAAGAAGGAGTTTAGCATCATGCTTCTGGATGTGGATGTCCAGCTGTCCCAGCACTATTTGTGGGAAAGACTTTTTCCCCCTTCATCTCATTTAATTTTCTTGGCTTTCTGGTGAAAACTCTATGGCCCGTAAGTCTACGGGTGCTTCCGTGGGCTTTCCTTCAGCCAGCAGCGCTATCTTTATTACTGTAGTTTCATGGCGAGTTTTTAAAATGGAAAGTGTGAGTCCTTCTGTTTTGCTGTTTTTCAAGGTTGTTTTGGTGATTCTGGGCTCGTTGAATTTCCAGGTTAGCTAGTCAAATTGTGCAAAAAAGAAGTGATTTGGGATTTTGGTCAGTGAGTCCTTGACTCTGTAAAGCAGGGTAGGGAGCAGTGGCATTTTAACAAAACAGAATTGGATTTCCCCATCCTTGAGCATGAATTGCCTTTCCGCATACGGAGACTCACTTTAGCTTCTTTTAACAATTGTTTTTGTCATTTTTAAAGTGCATGCCTCGCACTCATTTTTAAGCATTTTTTAAATTATTATTTTATGTGTGTGAGTGTTTTGTCTGCAGGTGTGTTTATGCCCCAAGTGTGTGCCTGGTGGGTGCTGAGAAGCCAACCTGGGTCCTCTGGAAGAGTAGCCAGTGCTCTTAACCACTGAGCTAACTCTCTAGCTCCTCATACTTAATTTTGAAATTATTTCCTAATTTTAATTCTTCTAAATGATACTGTAAATAGAATGGATTTATTTTATTTATGTGTACAAGTGTTTGCCTGCATGTATACGTGTGCACCAAATGCATCAATGGCCAAAGAAGTCAGAAGTGGACATCAGATCTGATGGAACTTAGGTATAAGTGGTTGTGAGCCACCATGTAGGAGCTGGGAATTGAACTCGGGTCCTCAGCAAGAGCAACAAGTGCTCTTAACCACTGAGCCATCTCTCCAGCCCCTTGGAATTGATTTCTTTTTTGGTTTTTCAAAACAGGGTTTCTCTGTGTAGTTTTGGTGCCTGTCCTAGATCTTGCTCTGTAGACCAGGCTGGCCTTGAACTCACAGAGATCTGCCTGACTCTGTCTCCCAAGTGCTGGGATTAAAGGCATGTGCTACTGCCACCCGGCAGAACTGATTTCTTAATGTCATTTGTTGTGTGTGCATTGATTTTGTAAATCAGGATTCTTTAATTATTTCTAAGAGTGTTTTAGCAGATTCCTTAGGACTTTCTTCTACAGGATAATATCATCTACACATAGATAATTTTTGTTCTTCTTTCTCAATGAAGATGTGTATTTTCTTCCTTTCTGTCCTAACAGGGTCTCTGGACAGACCCTGCACTGTACTGCTATATGAAGCTTGTGAGAGCAGACATTCTTGGCTTCTTTCTATTTATACAGGGCAACATTCAACCTCTGCCCATCAAGTGTGATATTGGCTGTGTGTGTTTTCTGGCTGGTTTTTTTTGTTGTTGTTGTTGTTGTTTTTTGTTTTTTGAGATAGGGTTTCTCTGTAGCTTTGGGGCCTGTCCTGGACTAGCTCTGTAGACCAGGTTGGCCTCAAACTCACAGAGATCTGCCTGGCTCTACCTCCCGAGTGCTGGGATTAACGGCGTGTGCCACCACCGCCCAGCCTGGCTGTTCTTCATTAAACTGATGGACTTCCCTTTTACTTCTAATTTGTTGACGGGTTGTTGAAGTTTGTTTGATTTTTTTTTTTTTTTAATTTATTTATTATGTATATAATGTTCTGTCTGCCTGCATCCCTGCAGGCCAGAAGAGGGAGCCAGATCTCATTACAGATGGTTGTGAGCCACCATGTGGTTGCTGGGAATTGAACTCAGAACCTCTGGAAGAACAGCCAGTGTTCTTAACCTCTGAGCCATCTCTCCAGCCCCTTGTTTGATTTTTAATATGTTAGTTACTATGATGTTCTGCATTGATTGATTTCAGATGCTAAACCAACCTTGTGCTGCTGGGGTAAAACTTGAATGGCCATGGTATATAACAGTGTCTATGCTCCATTTGATTTGTGGCTATTTTGTTGAGGACTTTTTGCCTGTGTTCCTTAGAGACATCAGCCTATATTTTTTTTCTAGCTCTATCTCCCACCACACCCCTAGTTAATTGTTTTTATTTCTGTAAGTCTGTTGGTAGTAACGTGCCCTCTTTTATTTCTGGTTTCTCCTCACCACCACTTGTATTTTAAGTCACAGTTTTCTCTTCTGGATTATAAAATCTGCCTTACAGAGTTATTGGCATGGGGAGGGAGTGATTCTTCGGCTTCAATGTGCATGCCGATCACCTGAGATCTTTCTAGAAAGTGGCTCGGGTGGGGTTTTCTTTTCTGGGTAGTGCTGGGTGATGTGGCAGGTGCTGCTCCAGGGTGTCCCCTGGAACTCAGCTCCCTTGGAAAGCAACATCCACAAAGGATATCTTCTGTCCCTTTAAGGGTCCATTTTCCTGGGGTGGCTAGTGAGTTTCTGACCAGCACAGTGGGAGAGATTCCCCCCCCTTCCTTTGGCCCTGCCCTCTCTGACCTGTGTCTTTTCCTCTCAGTGGACAGCTCTGTGAGATTCCACCTGCCCCCAGGAGCCCCTGTGAGGGGACTGAGTGCCAGAACGGAGCCAACTGTGTAGACCAGGGCAGCCGGCCTGTATGCCAGTGCCTGCCAGGCTTCGGCGGCCCTGAATGTGAGAAATTGCTCAGTGTCAACTTTGTGGACCGTGACACCTACCTGCAGTTCACCGACCTACAGAACTGGCCTCGGGCCAACATCACTCTCCAGGTGTGTGCCTGGGGACCTGGTCACTTGTAGGGAGTCAGATGAGCACCCCTGCTCATCAGAATGTCGGGGTACACCCCTGTCCAGGGGCACTGAAAGGAACCTGTGTGAACTGCTGTTATCCTTGGGTTAGGATGAGTCTGAGTACCTCGCAAAGGTTCTGAGTCACTTCTGGGACAACTGTGCAGGGACAGTATCCAGAAAACTAAACCTGCCAGAGGCCCTGTTCATAGGCTTTATCACACCTTCTGCTCAGCTCTGGCCTCCAGTGCAGCAGACAGGCTTGCTCCATGTGGCCAGGGTGAGTTCTGGGCTTGTCTCTAACCAACAGTTTTGGGGTCCCCTAAATGTCCTTTCTGTGCCTTCAATATCATCTCAGAACATCATCCTGTTGAGGGGGAAAAATCAGGTTCTACTTTGACATATGATGAGAACCCGGGCTGTTTTGCTGAGTATGTCCCAGAGGAAGAGAGGGGAGCAGATTTTACTGCATTTGGCCCAGTAGACAATGTAAACTCTTGACCCTTCTGCCTCAGATCCCATCCTTGGCTATAAGCACCCAATCACCTCTCCTTTTCTTTGCTCTTTCTCTGCCTCAGCCCCTCAGCCAGGCTCAGTTCTCTCCTCTCACACTGCAAAACCTACCCTGGTTCCAGCCCCAGCTCTGGCCCCTGCCTGGCCCTGGCCATTGCTCGGACTATCCTAACATCTTCAGGGGGTCTCACTGTCACACATTAAGGGACTCTTTGCCTGCACTCTAATTCAACAACCAAGGGCCTCAGGGGAAGCTCTCTGATTGGCCAGACTTTTCTTGCATACCTAGTCCTTGACCAATCAATGGGTCCAAGGAAATGAGCTAGTGTGATTTATCTAGCCTTGGTCCAGGTGCCCACTCTATAGACCAGTGAATCAGGATATTTACCAGAAGAATGCGGGGACAGGGAGCTAGACAGAAGGAGGCAATCATGCTTCCTACAGCCATGGGGACCTCCCTCCCAAATACCTGCATCTCCAACCACAGACCCTGTTTCCCAAGCATCTCCTTCCAGCATTAGCGAGCTCTAGCAGGGAGACCCTTCCATACGTGTCTCCTCTCTGGTCCCCCCTCGCCCCCGTAACCTGTTCCTCAGGCTCACAGGGGCTCCCACACGACACCGTGGTGGCTGTGTACTGCATATCTCCCAGTGGGCAACTGGTCTTTTACCTGTTCTTGGGCAAATGCTTTCCAAGCCCCAACCAGCCTTTTGCTGTCCAGTGCTGGCCGGTCTGCAGTGATTGGCAAGTGAACCTGGAACAGCTGGCCTAGGTCAGCAGAGGAGGAGGGGGGAGAGAATGATTTCCATATGGCATCACCCTTCCAACCTAGAGTCCCCTCTGTTCACTTACCTACCTGCGCTGCTTCTGCGAGGGGTAGCATGGGAGAGAAAGTACCTTTGCCTCTCAGGTATCCACAGCAGAGGACAATGGGATCCTCCTGTACAATGGGGATAATGACCACATCGCAGTCGAGCTGTACCAGGGCCATGTCCGTGTTAGCTATGACCCAGGCAGCTACCCCAGCTCTGCTATCTACAGGTAGGAATACCTCAGACTGTCAGCCTTCCTTGGGTGGGCATGCCAGGATGTGGGGCTCCCAGGCCAAAAACAGAAACTCGGCTGGCCGAGAGGAAAGGCCATTTGGTCTCCTGAGTCCAGTCCACTTGGAGCTGAGGCTCCTTGGCACCCATCCTTCCCCATCCCACCTCACCTCAGAGGTAGCCCCTAACTGGGGAAGACGCTCTCTCCCCGGGCCTCAGGAAAGGGGAGTAGGAGGCATCAGGCCAAAGTTCGCTTAGTTTGCTTGAGAGGTTTGTCTCCTTGGGGAGCAGTGGCTGAGTTGGTGGCCTTTCTGGGGTGTGCCTAGCGCGGGTCTTCCTGAGGCCCACTCCCTGGGTGGGGGTACCCTCCCATCTCCTTCCAGTGCCGAGACCATCAACGACGGGCAGTTCCACACCGTTGAGCTGGTCACCTTTGACCAGATGGTGAACCTCTCCATCGATGGCGGCAGCCCCATGACCATGGACAACTTTGGCAAGCACTACACGCTCAACAGCGAGGCCCCCCTCTATGTGGGAGGTGAGGACCTTCCAGACAGAGCTACGTCTATCCCTCTTCAAGCCTCTCACCTAGCCGTGGTGATGGTTGTCCCCAGGCAGGGACTTCCTGTGTTTTCTGATCTGAGACTGGCCAGGAGAGTTTGTGCTATGCCCAGGGAGATGCCAAAGGATGAGGTGGTCCTACTGAATGGTTGACCTGGTGGATTGTGCTGCCCTGCCTGGCAGCTAGCTACATTCTGACCATTCCAGACTAACCAAGAAGGGGATGGCCAACAGGCCTGGGGAGGGATGGGTCTTTCCCAGTTGTCTTCTAGACCATGGGCACCCTTCGAGGCTCTGGACCAGAAGACATTTCCCATGTCTGGGATCCATTTCTAGTCTTGGACCCTCAAAGGCCAGAAACACTGCAAGAGACTCAGACAGAGTCTGCATCAGCTGGAGACTCCCCAGTGGACCCGCAAATGCTGCAGGCCAGGAGCCATTCTCCTGTTGTCTCAGCCTGGGGAGTGCCAGGCCCCCTAAGTGAGCTCAGCTCTATTCCTACTTCTTGAGGCTGAGAAAGGGACTGACAGCTTCTGCCTTGGGGTTGCTGCAAAGCCACTAGTCCAAAAGCAGGTGTCAAAGTGCCTTGCATACGAGTTCTTTGCTTCAATTAGGGTCTCCAGGAATGAAAGCAGATGTCCTGGAGGGAAGGAAGGAGTCTCAGGGGGAGATAGCCAGATTTAGGGAACAGGCATCCCAGAGTCTAGCTGCTCAACTGACCATGCCTGGCCTGACTCCCAGCTCTGGTCCCAGAGGAAGTAGACTTTCCACATGGTCCTGGAAAGTCCCATCCTCCAGGGTGGCCAAGGGCCTCTGCAGAGATAGGACAGAGCCCAAGGGCAAAAGGAGACACTGCAGAGCCGTCCAACAGGCATGGCTTAGTCCCAACGCAGCCTACTGTTTCTTCCTGTCACTCCAGGGATGCCCGTGGATGTGAACTCAGCTGCCTTCCGCCTGTGGCAGATCCTCAATGGCACCAGCTTCCACGGCTGCATCCGGAATCTGTACATCAACAATGAACTGCAGGACTTCACGAAGACACAGATGAAGCCGGGTGTGGTACCGGGCTGTGAGCCCTGCCGAAAGCTCTACTGTCTACACGGCATCTGCCAGCCCAATGCCACCCCAGGGCCCGTGTGCCACTGTGAGGCTGGCTGGGGGGGCCTGCACTGTGACCAGCCAGTGGATGGCCCCTGCCATGGCCACAAGTAAGCCTGGGATGGACCAAGAGAACCGTCACCCTCACTCACTGGTCCTTGTTCTGCAAGCCCGTTTGCTTATGGCAAGCATTGCCTCGTGAGCTGTGGTTTTAAATCTTTAAATTGGAGCATCTGGCCTGACATAAGATATTATTAATTATTATTATTATTTGGCTTTAAGCTCTTCACTGGAAAAGGACAAGCATAGAATCACATTTTGCTCCCCTCCCCCTTTAAATCTTGGAACAGAACCAGGTGCAAGGCTAGGAGGGTGAGACACCCTCTGGCTGGTGCGTGGGCTAGCCTGTTCTCACAGTTCTCTTCTCTGTCTCTTCCAGATGTGTCCATGGGAAATGCGTGCCCCTTGATGCTCTTGCCTACAGCTGCCAGTGCCAGGATGGGTACTCAGGGGCTCTGTGCAACCAGGTCGGGGCTGTGGCAGAGCCCTGTGGGGGCTTGCAGTGCCTGCATGGCCACTGCCAGGCCTCAGCCACCAAAGGGGCACACTGTGTGTGCAACCCAGGCTTTTCAGGCGAGCTGTGTGAGCAAGGTCAGGGGGCCCCCTCCTGACTGCCCTCTGCAGAGTCCCTCCCCACCATTCTGCTGTAGGAGCTTCATGTTATCATCCTCAAACCCCAGCACGCCCTGCCATCCTCTTCCTTCTTCTTTCCCCCACCTCTGGTACTTGGGGGACTACTGGGCTTTTGTGCCCCCTGCCCTCTGGGCACAGAGCTCCACCTTTTCCATCTCCTGGGCCCTGCCCTTCTTGGCTGAGGAGTCTCCACGGAAGAGACCATCCAGGCATACCCACTAACAACTCCTAGCCAGGCTCGAGCATCTTGGTCTATCAGCTTTGGACCCAGGTGTGGCATGTCTGAAGGTTAGGGAATTTCTTCCCAGACTTTCTCTGGGCCCCTTCACCAAGATATGTTGGCTAGACCCCAGAATGCAGAGGCTGGGAAGAGGGAAGCTGGAGAAATTCAGCCTTGGGCACCGTAGGGTCAGAAGGTCCTTCTCTCCATCGAGGAATGCTTGCATAACGCCGTTGCCTCCAGGCCTCAGCTTTTCTTGCACACCTGTACAGTGGGAACCACTTCAACTGGCAGCAACTCTGGCCTGGAGGGCCTGGGCAGCTAGCTGCTTCCTCCTTCCCCAATCACACTGTGGGCCCAGGAGGAAGCCCAGCAGAGGTGCATGCAGAGATGGGGGAGGATGCTCGGGACCGAGGGGTGAGAGAGCCCTCCCAGCGGAGCCCTCCTAGGATGCTGCCCAGTCCCCCTCCTGCTTCCCACGGTGTGCTCTGAGGCTCTCTCTTGGTATTTGTCCCATCCAGAGTCCGAGTGCCAGGGGGACCCTGTCCGGGACTTTCACCGGGTCCAGAGGGGCTATGCCATCTGCCAGACCACGCGCCCGCTGTCGTGGGTGGAGTGCCGGGGCGCGTGCCCGGGCCAAGGCTGCTGCCAGGGCCTACGGCTGAAGCGGAGGAAGCTCGCGTTCCAGTGCAGCGACGGGACTTCATTTGCTGAAGAGGTGGAGAAGCCCACGAAGTGCGGCTGTGCCCAGTGTGCATAATGCGCAGGTGGTGCACTAGCAGCTGTGCTGAGGTGCGGGCATCAGCAGGATGGTCCTGGAGGGCGTGGGGACACTGAGCTGCCTTTCCAGCGGACTGCACTGCCGGCCGGGGTAGAGGAGCAAGCAAGGCCTGGACTGCCGCGCCCTCTCCCAAAGTGCCTTGCACAGATAGGCGCTTAATAAATATTTGTTGAATGAATGTGTGTGTGAGGTCAGGCCATGAACGGTGGCAGGACGGTGGCACTCCTCTGCCTGCTACCTGGGACAGAAAAAGGAGGCTTAACCCTGTCTCTACTGCTTCTCCCTTGGCCTGTGACCCTGGCTGGCCTGAAAGAGTTAATGTCCCAGTAGCCTCTGGCCCTTTGGAGGACAACCACCTGCCGGGGTACTGGCCTGGAGTCTGCTGCCACATCTACCAGCAGCAGGCCACACTCCAGGAGAAGACCTCCTGCCATGGGGAAGGAACTGACCCTTTTTCCTTGAGTCACTAGCCCATTGCCTCCACAGCTTGGGAAGAGGTTGGGGTGGGGTGGGGTTTGTGTAGGACCAGGCCTCTGAATCCTGAAATACAGGATGACCATGGAAGCTTCTGTGAGGGGGTTCTTATGCTTGGGGTGGCAGACCCTACCAAAGAGGGCATGGGGTTCTTGGCTCCAGCTGAATAGACATTACTGGCTACAAAAGGGGCATTGGGCCCCGGTTTCCCTAGCCAAAAGCTGCTGGTGCCTCTGGCAGAGGAGGAATGGGTTGTGAGGAGCAGCTGGGTGAGGCCAGGAACTCCTCAACTGGAGGCCTGGCTTGGAGCCTTGTACTGAGACCATATGGAACAGGAGGAGGTCAGATGACCGGACACTAAAGAGTCTCTGCCCTGTGGCTCTGGGCAGACTTCTGTCCATTCTAGGCCTTAGGTCTGCAGCAGCAGGGAGGTAGCTAGGAACCATGTAGACACTGCCTCTCTGGTCTCAGGAGAGAGGCCTGAGGAGTTAGAAGATTCATTTCCATTAACTTCATTAGCAGGTATTTATGTACCCAATCTGGAGTGGTTTCTGTGGGTGTGCAGCCTTGATGTGAACTAATTCCTAAGCACCACCGAGTGCCCAGATCAGCCCAGGCTGCAGCTCCTCACTCTAGGAGTTTGCAGGGAAGGCTGTTGGAAGCCACCGGATACACAGCAGAACGACACACAGGCTTCTTCTCTTCCGTGTAGAGTGGAGTGTAGAAAGAAGAGGTCTGAGCCTCACAGGGAGCTGCTGAAGGGAGAAAGGGTTGTATGTTCTCACTTCTCCCTGAGTGGGTGTAGCCCTGGCCTGTGTGGGGGCGTGTTTCTTTTTGGGCCAGAGGTGTGAGCATGTCCCTCTCTTGGCTGCTTCCATCTGGCAGCGTAGGTACAGAGCATGGAAAGGCCTTATACCTGAGCCCCCACCCATACGGACACTACGCGGAGCCGTCAGTGCTGGTGAGGACACAAGCCTCCTGTGACTTTAGAACTTAGTACCTCCTATCGTAATGGCTCTCAGACTAGTGAGACTCTGGGATGGAAAGAGAGCCCTGCCCTGACCAACTGGTCAATGTCCTCATGACTGGGTACACCCTTTGCTGGGGAGGTGGGGGGGGGCAGGCTCCATTTTCTTAAGCCCTGAGCAAGGCCATGGTGCACAGAACTGCTACACCCCAAGAGGGCCGCGGCCCAGGCTTCTAGGGGATTTACCCAACTCTGCCCAGTGTCTTTCTCTTACTCCAAGCTTCCAGGCCACTGTGGGATCCTGGCAAGCAGCTACACCAGGTTGCATAGGGAAGAACTTAGGCATTTGGCATCATGCTCCTTTCTAGAAATAGAGGTGTTCTGGCCTCCTCAGCCCTGTGGAAGCTACCATCTCCAGCCACCCTCACTGGAAAAGCCGATTCCTGGGCTTGAGAGGCATGGACCAGCAGGTTTGCTCAGACTGCTGCAGGTGAAGCGCCTGCAGCCAGGTGATGCTGCCTCTCCCCAAGGCCCTGGGGTGAGAAGTGAGAGGCTGATGCAATGGTTCCAAGATCCTTGTGAACATTAAAGGCCCTTCCACACCCCTGCACTCCCCCAGTCTTCTATTGAATCTGAGGATCAAGACTCACTGCAAAGTGAGGGCACCAAGGGCAAGAGAGCCATGAACCCCAGGCTCAACTTTACCTTTGACTCAGTCACTTCCTTGGAAGCCAAGGGCCTGGTCTATCATCCCCATCCCGTTCACAACTGGGCTTTTAAGGTTGGGTAAGAAGGCAACTTTGAGAAATCATCTCCACATTGTGTTCCCTTTGGTAAAGACCTTCAGTTTGCTTTGTGGTCACTGGCTATTTCCATTAGACGTGCACAGAAGAGGCCCAGCAGGGGGAGTCCTCCAGGAGCTGGTATTTGGGCAGCCCTGCTCAGGGCCCTGTGATGATGTTAAGAAATGGCAAAGACCAGCTTTGTTTCCTCTTTGCCTGCTGTTAGCCTAACCATGAAAGTATTTCTTTATACAGAATACTTACAGATTCTAATATATATTTGTATTTCATTTTGTTATAGTATTTTTATATGTTAAAGTCAACCTCCAGTGTCTTTTGATTTTCAGATGCTATGTGGTTGTGACCTTTTGTTTGGGGTTTCTGTAGTCTTGTTTTGGGTCAACTCTTAGAAACTGGCTTAAAACAGTCCCTGAGGGGGCTGTACCCGCCCTTTCCCCGGAAGTATTGTTTTAGAATATGTCAGTATTGTCTGTTGTCTTCCATGTGAACATGACATTGATTCACTCATTTTCTGCCTGCCTGGTCTCTTTCTTCACCAAAATGAGTCTGCAGCTACTAGCATTCACCTTCCCAGGGCAGCAAGGCCTGGCAGCAAGGCCCTGGGCTACCATACTGGCCAGTCATCACAGGCGGGCTGTTTGCTAATACTGACATGGCAAGGTCTGTTCATCCTGGAGGAAGGGGTGAGTGACAGTCTGGAGAGCCTGCTTACCCTCATCTGCCGCCAAGTGTTCACAGTGACACTAATGTTTTAAGCATTTGTCTACAGAGTCACTCATACATTTAACCAGATTCCGAGGGGCGTGGAGCATCCAGGCAACACATTAGAAAGCAGCACGTATTCGCAGACATCCTAGAAGGCCAGTGAAGCAGGAGGAAACATACATCAGATCAGAAAACCTTCACTCAGGAGATGAATACGAATCTGAGTGTCTGGGAGGTTGAGTCCCCCAGATAGGTCCCCAAAGCTAAAAGGACCTGCCAAGCCCTCTATTGATGCAGGGCCATGAACTAACTGATCTCTCACGCTAAGAATGCAGTGATGTTACAATCCCCACTCTAAGAGCACGCAACCATTTTGAAAGGGCACAGGGATGATAACTTTGGTGCCTTCATAATAGTTAGGGATTTGGAAGAGAACATTATAGAGCAGGGTAGAGAAGGGAAAGGTGAAACCAAGTAGGTTAAAGGCTGCAGTGTCTGGGAAGGAGGTAAAGCAAGTGCTCCTTGGCCTATCATTCCTATGGCCAGTTCTGATTAAAGTGGGGTGCCAATGGGCAAACGGAAACTCGTGCTGCTAGAGACTGTGGCACCTGAAGAGCATTTTCCAGTCTATTTGTACCAGCTGGTTCTCATCATGAGCTAAATTTGTTAGGTTAAAACAAAACAAACACCCTCAAAACAAAACAAACCCCACAAGACAAAACTAGAAACTCCAATATTTGAAATGAAACACTTAGTTTTTAAACTTTTTTTTTTAATCCTGGGCTAAATAAACACATCTGTAGGTTGAAAATTTACAACTTCTGTTTTAAATCAAAACCAGGGGCTGCTAGACAGCCACTACCTAGGATCCACCAAGGCGGATCACAGTAGAAGCCCTGACAAATGCTGTTTCTTTTCTGCCATATTCGGGGCAGGGGGAGGGTGGTCCCAGGACTGGACAGCACCGGCTGGCGTCTCCCCTCCCCTCAGGACCACTGGCACCTTTCCTGTCCTGTCACCTGGAACCCCACAGTGCTGCCGCTCTACCGCCTGTCTCCTGAAGTCAGGCATAACTGACAGCATGACTGAAGGTTTAGGGTAGTGTGCTCAGGGCTTCTCTACGCCCAGTTCCGGGGCTCACACAGTCCCTGCCATGTGTCGTTGGGGCAGGAGGCTGTGTTGTATTCCGTTCTCTCTCCAGTGACTACACAAACACACTTTAATATCAAAGAAGTTTAATATGCTGCAATAAAATAAGCGCCTTGAAAAAGCTCACAGAATAGAAGTCAACATTAGAGTAATCCCTCCCACACATCGTCCTCTAGCTCCACACCCCATCACCTCAAAACCAAACCAGAAAATCTTAACCACCACACGAAATCCTTCCAAGCTTGGATTTCAGTGTGAGCCCCTTTACCAACAACAAGAACACAGTTATCTATGTGGTCCAACAGGAAAAGCAAAACACAGAAGCACAAAAAGTCTACAAGATTTCAATATTTAAAAGACTTAGTACATACTCAAAGTTAAAATAACTCCAACTTTTATAGCTATACATACTGTTTTAAAGCAACTTAATATATTTTTAAATTTCATATATACACTCTCAAAGGTTCTTCAGGTGAGGTATGTAAACATTGTCTAATGAAAAATTTTCAATGTTTCAAACCAACAAATTCACAGCATACATTGAATTTTCATCCATTAAAGACACAGTATTTTCCTACACTCACTAACAGTGAAATCCAGGCCCAAGAGCACGTGCTGCTCTGCCCGGTGGCTAAGGGCAGACTCTTCTCACTTCACTTGTTTGGAAGGTGCCGGGGTCGGGGAGGGCTGCACCCTCCAGAGGCCCCACTCTTGGGCATCCGGAGCACGGGCTAAGACTCACAAGACAGCAGAAAGGAGCACATCCAAACACCTACAAGACTGACCTCGGCAACACCACCAGGAGGGACCAGGAAACACTTGAGAATGGTGGAGACTCAGCTCCCTGAACCGGAGCTGGTCCATAGGCCCTGCCCTAAACTCATTCTGAAGGGCTGTGGCCTAATAGAAGCAAAATCCAATGCACACCTGAGCTTCAGTTAAATTGCATGGGCCTCCTAGGACCCCCAGGCCCCTCAAAGGCTTGACACTAGCCTAAATTAGGGCACTGGGCTGTGCTTTTCATACAGGGTGGGGTTGAACTTCTTCATGTCATAATGCATGTGGGAAAATAATACCATGAGATCACAAAGATGACCAGCGTCCGCAGGCACTGGCCCAGGACCTTGGAGGAGCTCAATTGTGAAAACCACTTGTTCCCTGAGGGTAAACAGCAGGCTTACATTGAGATTAAGCGAGGCTAAGGTGGGGATTTTCATTACAAAATATCAAAGACTTAGGAAACGTCTGGTCAGAACTTCTATTTCACCTCCAGATCATCTACAGGACCCTCCCCCCACCCCTCACCAGAAGTAGTCACCTCCCCAACAACACAATGCAGGGCAAGTTCTTTCCTCTGCATGCTTCTGGGCTCAGCAGTGGAAAGTTTACCTTAATGCACCCACTTCAATCTAAAAAACACTAGTGAAAAATCCCAAACACCATCAGAAATATATATATATATATATTAAAAAAAGAGAGACATATTCCAAAAGCCTAAAAAACTACATCACTTCTAACAGTGGTTATCTGGGTGTGGGTATTCCTTTTCATTAAGTTTAGGACGGTCACAAGGAAAGGCTGCTCAACAGAGTTGGACACACTAAGAGCCTAAGCAGACTCTCGGGACCATGGACATCTTGAGCTGAGGCATAGAGGCAGAAGGCAGGACACAGGTTGGCTTCTAAAGGTGAGTCAGACAGAGCAGGGGGAAATATAATAGGCCACATATGTTTCTCAGGTAAAAATTCCTTACATTTATTCTATGGCCAAATGAGCTTTGTCTCATCTGTTCTGGAAACAAGTTCCTGGGAAATCGCTAACCTTTCAATTGGCGTGTCCACTTTTGATGTGTCTGGTGCTAGGAGAGTTCCCATACACTGCTACAGTTCTGAGACATGGGAGCGTGCAGAAGAAATAGAAGCAACAATTCAAGTAAAGCAGCCTCTTAGGAAAGGCAAGAGGCTTCACAAGAGCTGTCCCCCAACCCGATCCTCTGAGACAACAGGACTGGTCAGCACCTGGGGTCGTATTGCTATGGAAACACATCAGAAAGAACACCTGGAAGTCTGCTCTGCAGACCCGGGCACTGACCAATTTACTGTACACCTGTATATATATATAATATATATATAACACAACCAGATGAGAAGAGGGGGCAGTTAAAGCTTGGATTGGATGGTCCATTACAGATCAAATGCCCCAAACAGCTCTCAACCTGCTGGTTTTGTTTCTTTCTCCATGAGTGAACTGTATTATGAAAGAAGTCCACCACTCAAAATATATTCTTCTACAATACAATGCAAACCAACATCACTCAGAACATGAGTCTGCATACAGCACATGTAATAAATATTTTTAGAAAACTATTTACAGCATTACATCTTGTGAATATTTAGATGACAACAGAATCTACTTTCTGCAAAGGATAAAAAAGTTTTGACTGTCTAATTCAGTGCTAAATTCCCTGGCACCTAGTTATCCATTCACATTTCATCTCAAAATCAGATTTGCTTACAAACAGCATCTTAGAAAAACATTCTCCAGCATTGCTGTTCAAGTGCCTTCCTTGTTTAGAAAAGGCAAAGGGAGGCCGTAGGAAATACGCAAACTACAGTTCAAATGGCTGACAGTAATCCCTTCATACCTGGTCTCCAAGCACCCTAGAGTCCTGGAGCTGCAGGTCAACCCAGCCATCCTGGCAGAGTAGCATGGTGACAGATTGGGTGCCCATGGATGAGGTACAGGGAAAAGGGGCATGCATAACCATGAAGCATTGGTTTCATGACATCTAGGGTGCTCTGAATTGCAGACCAGGACTCCTGAGAAGTAAAGCTGAATACATTTTAGAACCATGGGTTATAGATGGGTGGGATGGGGCCACATCTGCACAGATGCTTGATGGGAAAGGGTGAGGAGGAAAGCCAAGGTGTTCCCAAGTTTTTTCAATGTGCAGAAGGTGACGTGTGTCTCCTATCGATGTGTGAAAGGATGACTCTCATGAATTCTGAAAGCCAGACTAGAAGCTCACATTGGCAACCACAGTGGTTTCTCCTCATTGCATAGGCATGAGTCTGCTTGCCCTGGGACTACAACCAAAGTCAATTCCTGCACAGGCCATGGAAGTCAACAGCTGAACGTACGTACGTACGTACCAATGGTGCATGTGTGAGTTGGGCTGCTGGGGGAAGTCCTGATGCTGGGCTGAGCAAAGTTATACCCCTTCAAGCCCCACTTTGGTCTGGGATGGAGCATCAGAGGGAGCAGCATTAAGGTTCCCGATCTACGCTGTGTTTACCCAAATACAGTAAGGGTTTCCCGGTTACAGCCTCCTGCCTTTACTGTAATGTCTAGGGGTTGAGAGTTGAGCATGGGAGCTGGGAGAACAGATGGCAAGAAGTTTTTGGAAAGCCCTTTTGACGGTTAACTAATTTTGTTAAAATAAATACTTTGTATAGAAGCATTTGAACAGGAAAATATCACTATTTACACAGTAAAATAAATTCCACAGTGGTATGTATAAATATGCACTCTATATATTTGAAACCAGTCACTAGCACAGCCTCCTAGAACTACTAAGAATGCAGAAGCCACTAGTGAAATTAATTACCCTATGATACAGTGGCTCTAGCAATAATCCCTACCTGTGGTATAAATATACAAAATTATGCAAATCTTATTCGTATAGTGTCTTTACCACAAATGCTTCCGAACACTACATACAGCTCTAACTACAACACAACACGAGATGTACCCCATGGTACCAACTGGAGTGGGGAAAAGGAGATCACTGAATGGCTTTTAGACCCAGTCCACTAAACACTGTGAGAATCTAGCAATGAAGAGAAATTCTTCTCGTTTGACATGTATGCATTCAGAGAAGCACTTTAGGGGAGGGAGTGTCCCAGAGAAGATGCCACCCAGAAGGGGGCCAGTGGCATAGGCAGAAGGGAAGAGAAAAGGCAAGGTACCAAGAATGACTCCCCAAAGGAGGAGCTGCTTCAGGCCTAACCAAGAGGGCCCTGGACTTTTTCTGCCTAAAGCTGCTGGTGCACAGATGAGGTGCCTTTGGCACACTGGCCATGCCAACAAAAATGCATGGCCTGGACTCAAGTTTTCAAACACACAAAGATCAGCCACTTATATTCACAGATATTGACCAAACTTGAGAATTGTAAATCTGCACATATCCTAGGTACAGAAGAGAAACGGAGGGCTATGGGTGTGAAGCTACCAGTTCCTATGCTTTCAGAGAGGCACTACTTCAGACTGCACGTTCACTGGAAACCAGCATGTGCCACTGCTGGTGGAATGTCTCTATCAGTCAAATTCACTGTGATGCATAACCATCATGATTGCATTTTTCAAGACTGTACTTTGAACTAGGCCCTAGCAGATATGCTATATCCACAATTCATCAGCAAGTATCCAATGAGCAAAGACAATCTCTTTCTTCCTTAGAAGCACCATCAGGAATGTTGCACAAAGACAACTGTGTGCTGAGACAGACAAGCAAGATACCCCAAACCCAAAAGGACTGTTGCAATGCTGGCCTATATGCACAAAGAAACCATGTGCCTAACTGCTCACACAATTTGATAGTGACTTTTGCAAAGATCGTACACTGACCTAAAAGGTCAGGCAGTAAGCATTTTAGGTAGTATGGACCACATATAGTTTGTTAATTGTTTTATTATCTCTGCTTGTCCAATTCAAAAAGTGTAAATATATTCATCCAACCTCTGGTGTACTCTAATACCATGGGCACCCAGATGCTCTTCAGGCAGGCAGTCTAGGCTTTCAAGCCGTTTACAAACTGCACCCGTCAGACAGGATGGCCCACAGGGTGTGAAAGCTTCAGTGTCTCCTTCCTTGGCACACATGCCTGGGCAGCTGCCTGTCTGCCAGAGGAAGGGCTGGGTCCAGAGCACTGAAAGACACCATCCTAGAGCCTGAGAAAGGACAATCCCATGAGGAGGCAACGGGCTCAAACCCAAAAACAAAAGCATGAATAAGGGCAGCTTCTGCACACTGCTCATACTTGGGTGTAGAATAATGGGGTACTGCAAAGTGGCTGGCCTTACCATCCATCCCTTATAGGTGATAGGACTCTTCAGAATTTTCAAGAGTTGAATTATTCTGAAAGCTGTCTCAAAAGGCAAATTTCCAAGTTCTGCTGGTTTTTAAGTTTTTAAAAGTATCTTTTCATTGCAAAGGATTTGGGAGCAAGCACAGGGAAAAGTACCTGCTGCGTGGATACGAGGACTGCTTTACATACACAGATGTGACTTTATATCTCAAGCATTCTAGCATTTCAGTGGCTAATAAGTCATAAGAAAATAAAAAACAGGGAAGAATTAAAAATAATTGGGCAAGGGATAGAGCTCAGTGGCAGAATGTCTGCCTAGCTTACATCAGGCCCGGAGTCCAAATTTCAGCGCTGTCCACTAATTAGGAGACAAGGTCCCCATCTTTTAAATTTGGCATGATATTTAACTTCATTCTGGAATGCAGAATAGAAACTTTTATTTGAGTTTTGTGGGGAGGGGGAGGGGAGGACAAACATTCTGGAAGCTGACTGGATTTGATATAAAGATACAATCAGTAACTCCTTAGTCATACTCAGGTTAAACGTGTTCTAATTTTTTTTGTCCTTCTTTTCTATAGCAGTTCAAAAACCACCATTCTATTGTTAGCTTGTCTTTAGTAAATTTATTTTGAAAGTGTGTGACTGAGAACAGATCAATGGTAATTATAAAGAGTGCTTTGGTTGTCTTTCTCACAACTACATGTGGTGCTGAGAACTCTTAAGTCCAAGAGAAGCACAGCTAATCTCATCACAGTCAGTCTTGGCTTATTTTAGTAAACAAGTGAAGCTAGGGGCAGTTCTAGGATTAGAAACTATGGGAGTGAACCGTGGGACAGTCCACATGACTTCCGAATTCCAAAGGCAGCTTGTTCAGGGGTTCTGGTCTATGGGCTGTGGTGGCTTCACTGAGGGGCTAGGGGAGGGACTTAAAAGGGAGACACACTGCTTGTTTAGAGTTGAGTTACTTTGAAACTGTCTCAATGACATGCCTCTCTTACAGCAAGAGAACACAGAAATGTGCTTAAAAGATTCAACTGAGATGGGGGGCGGCGTGGGAGACAGAGGGTGTGAGGCAGAAGAAGAGGAATGGAGAAGATTTATTCCCAAAAGGGATTATTTTCTCAAGCAGGGGTCAGCAGGCTTCTTTAAAGATATAAATATTAACTATTTTAGGCTTTGTGGACTTCATGGCCACTGCTCCATGGACAATCAATAAGCAAATGGGCATAGTTATATGACAATAAAACTTTATTTATACACATGAGCAGCCGGCCCACAGTTTGCATGTCTGGAACAGCTCATAGGTGAGCTAAGAGGAGGTCTGTACTGGTGAAACCGGAGGGATGGAGGTGGCTCTCCAGCTATGGACAGCTTCTTGGGTTATTCAGTCTGTTTCTGGTATTCTGACAAGCACAGACTTCGGATGGCAACACCACAAAATCTCCAGTTTGCATCATATAGCATGGTGTCATTTCCTATGGGACTCTCAGGCCTGCTAATCAATAGAAATGTTGCCCATAAATGAGTGACAGCTGTGCCTTCACTACAGCCGCCATCACAAGGCTGGAAACAGGCCCGATCCTGATTTACAGCCTCTGTCTTGAAGTGATACTTGCTGATGACTTATGTGCACAGTGAGAAATTCACCTGTGGCTGAGTGATGTGCAGAGGGTCGTGCGGGAAACGGATGACTTCTCTCTAAACCATTACAGAATGATGAGGCACACACCCCACAGCTTGACTGTGGTTTAAATATGACAGTGTAAAATTTTCAATAAAGAAACCCACCACTACCAAACAACAATAACAAAAATAAAAACCGCAAAACCCAGTGAATCCCAGGAACTAGCAACTGTGGGTCAAAAGACTCAGGTAACATCCCAGAACAGAGAAAGTGCCTGGGCGAGACTCTGAACCCCAGTGAGACAGCAGGCCCATACCAGGGAGTCTAACAGGACAGAAAATGGGTCCCCAAAGCAGGCTGTGCTCTAGGCAAGCTACACAGAGCTTCTCAGATAGCTTCTTGGGCATCTTCCAGATCCTGAACAGAGGGAACACCAGTCCTCTGGCATCAACTTCAGCTCCAGCCTTAGGACAGCCACTTCACTGAGCACAGGGCAGGAGCAGAATGCCTTTCAGACTCAGGATCAAACTGAGGGGCAGAGTACACTGTATATGGCGGCAAGTCGTATTTGAAAATGGCTACAGAAGGAAGGGAAACAAAGAGAATGGAGTCAAGGCCAAGCCTGGAGATGCTGAAGGGATGATTTCCCAGCATCTGCTATGGGTGCAGAAAAGTCTTCTAGAACTACTGTCAATTTTGATTCTTTTCCCTTCTTCTATTAACAAAATTAACCAGATCATCAAAAATGAGCTCAATAAATATGAAACAATTAAAAAAACTTAAATGTCCAAATTTTGTAGAATGTCCATTTATATAAATGCAGTCACTACTATCAAGTGCAAGCTGTTAAGGATGTCTACTGCACTGTTGTGTTGGGTATATAACAAACACTTCCACACAGCTCCCTCAAATGCAGGCTACTATCTTGAAGAAGCTTTTAAAATTGAAAACACAATCAGAAAAGTAATGGAATGAAGTATAAACCTGGAACAGGAAGCGTCCCACCAACTTACCACTCATTCCTCCCTCTAACCTAACCCAAGCACCTTACAAGGGAGTCACCAGGCAGCCACGGGCGCCTCCCATGTACAGGCATTGACACACCGCACATTAGTAAGCCTTGGCTGTTTAAGTCACTACAACAACACTATCCAGTGACAACTAGAGGAAAAGCTCTTTTAAGCCTTAAAAGCATTTTTTAAATATTAAAACGAACCTACTTAAAACATATTAATGCTTCTGTGCAACTTAATGCTGAGAAAGAGTTTCGAGCACACACTCAGCAGTCTCATTACGATAGGTAGCTTGTGAATGGTCAAGGTCAAAGATAATAAAAAGAATAATGGGGAGTGGGGAAAGTAAGGGATGAGGGAGGAGGCAGTGAGGGGGAAAGCCCATGAATGCTCATGGGATAGAGGGGACGTTTAAAAACAAGGAAATGACAACTTTCATTATCCGTGAAATTCAACACAATTCTCAATTTCTCATGAATCAAATGCTCCAGTCCTACCCAATTATCAGAAGTTTCCATTATCTGCAGCAAACCTTTAACAATAGCAAAATAGGTAGAAGGCCTGTTTTATCATGATTTGCATATAAAAGAAGTCCATCTGGGTTGATCTAAAAAGATCGGAAACAACCTAAGTAGAAACTTTTAATAAGAACAGGGCAGCAGCTGTCCACGCAAGCCTATTTTGGTGACAGGACACGTCAAAGCCGACGGAGGCTTTAGCAACCAAGTGGTTTGCTGACTGGCCCAATGGAAATGTCAAGTACACACGGTACAATGGAGCAATGTCCCAGGCACTGAGTGAAGCCAGTGGGGCTGTGTTAGGCTCCACCCAGGAAAGGCAAGCATCACCACTTTCAATTATTGCAGTTCTCATTTCGGAGCCACAGGACAGTGAAGCGGTGTGGGAGGGGCAATACTGCAAGCATTTAGCCACGAGGCTGGAACTATCAATGGGTACAGACGCCTACTCCAGACAGACGCCTACTCCAGACAGACGCCTACTCCAGGCATGAACAGTCACATCAGAGTCTCAGCTGAGCTTCACTCAGCTGGGGATGGGGGTGTGGCTCCACTGAGATTCTGGGCAGCTTCTTGCAGCTGCCTGGGTGTTCTAGTCTTTCAAGGCCACTGCTCTCCAAGTCACACGTGAAAGTGGTATTAGGGATGTGCATGGAGACACTGGATTACTTGCAAACAAGCTGGCCATTGCTAATTTCTCAGCTTACTGATACACTGCATGGGGAAGAAAGAATTTCCCTGTGAAACTAGTACCAGGAGACACTGGTGGACAGCAACTAAAGGCAGATACACCTAGATGCATATGCACAAGGCTAAGCTTTCCTACTGCTGGAAAGACATGTTGACTTTCACTGCATAGGGAAGTAAGAATGGAAACAAAGAATCACTCATCCTAATGGTCAAATGATAGCTACACGATGAAAACATACACAAAAAGCTGCAACAAAATAGAACACACACACCTCACTGAGTAGTACTACCATGCTCACAAGGTCCCAAACTGGAGGATGACAAGTGTTAGTAGTAACATAGTTTGGGGGTGGGGGGTGTTTCTAGCACATCTTTTGTCCCATGGGCACACAAATTAGAGAACATGATCTGAAATGATTTTAAAAAAAGATGAAGGGGTGATAAACAATATGAGTTTTAGAAGGAAACAGAAACATTAATCTTTTATAATAATTATAAATCCCCTGCATTCTCCACATACCATAGAAATGATTTGGTTCAGCTTTCAAATATCACTCAAATAAAAACCAAACAAGACAGAAAGGGGAGTTGTGCTGCGGTATGCAAGGTGCACCTGTCCAGGGGCGCACAGGCAGCTGCTGCCGGCTCCTCACTCGCTCACGCATGCGCAGCAGTGGCCTCCTCAGTGACAGAGCAAGTGCTTGTGCGTCAAGTATAAAATACAAGCCTTTAGTCACATACATCAGCTTCTCAGCTTTTGTCAAATTTTAAACAAAAATGATAAATAAGGCACTGTACTTCTTAAAACAAAAACTGCTTGTTTCCAAGTTTAAAACCCAAGGAACAACCAGAATATAATGTACAACTTCCCTTAGCCATGGAGAAGGACTCTCTTCAAGTTCCCGTCTCTAGCTGAGACGCATTTTGTGACATTTCAAACTGGTGTTCTCTGTAACTGCAACGTGAAAGGCTTAACAAGCTTATAAAAGCAGATTTTGTTAATGCGAGATAAAGGTTTCTTGTAGAGGCCAGCCTCTCTCGGGGCCATCCAGCTCTCACTTGGAATCTAAGCGTCGACGTTTGCCCTGTGAAGAGTCCAGTGTGGCCTTGAGCTTTCTCTTTCTCTGGGCAGCCTGGGTCTCTGGGCTTTTTGTCAAGGGTCTAGCTCGGCCCCTCCCACTGCTCAGCTTCCTGCTTCTCCCTCTGGCTTTGGGGGGCTTTGCAGAGGCATCTCCTGCACCCCTTTGCTTGGCAGGCTTTGTCAGCGCTTCCGAGGCTGCAGCAGGATGGCTAGGCCTTTTGTCTGCATTCTCTTTTTCTTTCCTGGATGGTGGGCAGCTCTTCCTGGGAGCCTTTTTACAGAGTCTCACTTTATTCTCTTTCAAGGTCATCTTCTTGGATAGTTGGCTGACTCTGTCCTTTGTAGCTAGCTTCTTGGCAGAAAGGCCTCTGCTGGCTTTTGTTGCTGGCCCCTTGTCCTTATCATCCTGAGTTCCGGAGCCTTCTGCTCTTTTGCGCTTGTTCTGACCTTCCACTTTAAGCAAGGTTTCAGGCATCTGCTTCCCTCTTTTCCTCTTGCGTCCTTCAGCCCTCTTGGGGGTGACAGGAAAGCCATCTGCACCCACCCGGAGGGCCAGCTTGGGGGACATCAGCGGGTTGATGCACACGCTCTTTCGGCCCTGCTTAACTTCGGAAGGCCCACCCAGTGAGCTGTCCAGGCGCTGGGCTCGGAGCTTTCCTCGAATATTGGAATACTTTCTAAGGATCCGGGTGCTGGCTGGAGTAGGCAAGTTGGCGGGAGGATGGCTATTTCTGCCTTCCCTGACCTCCTCCTCTACGGTGTCTTCACTGTGAGGGCCGAGGCTGGTGTCACTGCCAGCCTCTGGCTCCACCTGGCCAGGATTCTCTCGCAGTTTAGCCCACAGCTTCTGTGTTTTCCAATTATTCCGAGCAGGAATGGCTCCAGGAAATTTCTTTAAGTGTTTTTTCAAGCGTTCTGCCTGTAGTGAACTGGGGTACAGGGTGGAAGGAGGGTACTTCTGAAGAGGGTGTTTAACAAGGGGGATGTCTCCTGGAAGACGAGTATTTAGTTTCTTCACAATGACCAGAGACCGAGTTTCTGTTGTCTCTAAGAACCACTTACAGATGTTAGACAGTTTAAAGTTTGTCATAAACAGCATCTGAACAGGAGAAAACTTCTGCACCTCCAATGAACCCCTGCACTTCCGTGACCTCTTCTTGCTCTTCCAAATCTCCTTCAGCTTGTCGGACTTGCTCTTTGCTCGTGCTGTCGGCTGCGCTTCTTTCTCCAACTGGATCCAGCCCTTCTGAACTTTCAGGTACTGGGCATTGAAGTTGGCGATCAGCTCCTGGTTCTCCTCCTCTGCACACCATCCCACGAACCTGGGCTGCTCTTCTACTGCCGTGTCTGCATCGTCCTCATCCAAAGGCTCCATACTCTCGGAAGCTTCATTTTCCTTTGGTGCTGGGCTGACTTGTGTGACTTGCTTTTCAGAAGTCACTTTTGTAGTGTCCAAGGCATCCACACAATGAGCGTGTCTCAGGTTGTAAGTTGAAGAAGGCAATCTCTTAGGCCTTGTTACCAATTTTGGTGGCCCGGCAGGATCACCATTCTGACTGGCTGATATCCCAGCTAAGCTAGATGAAGGAAGGCCAGCATCATCTTTAGAGTGGGTATCCTCAACACCTACCTCACTCACAGAGGCTTCCACATCCTGTGTGGCAATGTGTCCCGGCTTCTCTTTTACCTGCTCCAGGTCCCTCTTAAAAGGAATGCTTTCTGAGGGCACATGTGCATCTCTCTCATCTATTTTGGACCAGACGTTAATTTCCAGGTTCTCCCCAGGCAGTGGCTGGCCAACTATGGTGGAGTCACTGCTTGGGGAAGTCTCCCCTTCTTCTCTTTTAACTTCCTTTGCCAGCATGCTTTTAAAAGTCTGCCTTGTGATGACTCCAACTCCTTCACCCTCCTGCTTGCTATCTTCATCAGAGGAACGTTCACCGACACTGGGGTTTTCGGTGTCCTCCAGATCATCTGTATGGATGCTGTCAATCATTGAGCCCTCGGGGGTTGCCCTACCAGAGTGCCCTTCTCTTTTAGAATGCTTTATGGTAGGATTTTTAGAAATCTTCATTTCAGAACAAGCAGTGGATGAATCTAAACCTTGGCTTCCTGGGCACCTGTCAGCAGAGGATGAATCTACAAGTTGACTTCTTAGGCATCTATCAGAGGCCTCGGGGAGCTTTTTACCCTTTTTCTTCTTGTCCACATTCTCTTCGGGCGAGTCCAAGTTTGCCTCACTCAGATCCTGTTCTGATAAGTTTTTTCTATCACTGTCATGCATCTCCAGCTGTCTGGTTCCACTGGCTGCCTCACCTCCCTCGGTCTCACCCGGGTTCTCATCACTGACAATGCTGCTTTCCAGTAGGGGCAGGGCGGCTTCTAGCGACAGCGTCTCCCCAGGGATATCTCCAGTCTCAGCCTCAGTACTGATGCTTTGGTCATGCTCAGACAGTTCTAGACTCAGGGGAGGATCGAAACCCACAGCAGGACTTTCATTTTCTGAGCACAGAGAATGCTCTTCTCTGATGACTGTTTCAGGAGAAGACTGAGGTCTACATAGCTGGTCTTCACCGTCTTCCCCAGAGATGAAGGGGGTGTTTCCGGTTATGGGAGTCAGGTGACACTCCTGGAGTGTATGCATTTCCTCTGACTCCAGAAGAGAAGCTGGTGGCTGGTCTTGCTCAAGGAAAGATAGTACACTTGCTGTTGGAGGTGAGACTGCAATGCTGCCTTCTGGAACATTAGGCATATCCTCATCAGGGAGGGGTGCAGGCAGAAGACATGCTGGGCTACAGGCTGTGGTCTCTCCTGGAGTAGGGGAGCTGCTAGGATCCTGTTCATTCACAGTAAGGCAAACCTCTGGCTCCTGATACTCTTTTGCTGATGACATGTCTTTGCCTCCTTCCTCAAGGGAGGTTCTTTCCTTCCCAGGATCGTCAGGGGTATCTTCTTCCACAAGTTGCACACCTACTGTGGGAAGCTGTACATCTGCAGTCGGAAGCTGTACATCTGCAGTTGGATGCTGCACACCTACTGTGGGAAGCTGTACATCTGCAGTTGGATGCTGCACACCTACTGTGGGAAGCTGCACATCTACTGTTGGAAGCTGTACATCTGCAGTTGGATGCTGCACACCTACTGTGGGAAGCTGCACACCTACTGTGGGAAGCTGCACACCTACTGTTGGATGCTGCACACCTACTATGTGCTTTGAGGTGGGAAGTGTAAGAGTCTGCTTGGGAGTCACCACTACCTCTGGTGCTATCGGTGAGCAGCTTCCCTTTTCTTGGGAGCGTAAATTTCTGGCCAGTGTGCGAACAGTTGGCAATTCACAACAATCACCATTAAAAAAGTATCCCCGGGTACTCTTCCGGGCTGTTTTCCGAGAAGACAATATGGATCTTTGATTTTCAAAGTGGCATTCTGTTATTGGTTGACTGATATAAACAACATCACACTGGTTGTCATAATCATTTATCCTCAAGCCTGATGCTCTCTTACTCTTCCGAGCAGTCTTGATGGAGGCTGTTATCATCTTGGTTCGAGAGTGACCATTGGATGCTCTGTGTACAGCTGGTGTGGGGCTGGGAGCTAACCAATCACCTTTGGAATGATCAAAATGGCCCTGGTCGCTGGGGTATGTCTGGTAACCCACCTTGTTTCTACCTAGTGAATGAAGATGGTTCTCTTGCTTTGGCCTTGCATCTTGTTCATCTGCCTCTAAATCCTGGTGTAAGGATGTTTTTGAGCTGCACTGTAAAGTATTCTCTTTGTCTGCAGTACTAGATGAGTTTCCCATAAACCCTGAGTCCCATTTCTCTTCTGATAAAGCTTTGAACGAGTTTCTTTGAGAAACAATACAGCTACCATCCTCTTCAGTATTCTCAGCTGCCACGTCCACTGCAGTCAGACTTTCGACTGAGGCTGGGGCATGGTCTTCACCATCCTCACAGGGTTTCACGCTGATGTCTTGCTCCCGTCCAGTGGTTTGCCCCTCTAAGCTTTTGGAACTGTGGAGGGAGTTAAAAGAGGAAGAATCCAATGTAGTGAGGCATCCCACAGCGGGACTGTCTGCTGATCTTCTGGAGTTAGGTTGAATGTCTGGAAGTTCAGAGGAATCTTTCTGGACAATGGTCAAGGCATTCTCTCTTCCATCTACAGAGTCTGTCTCAGGAGGTGGTTCCTTCATGGTTTGTTCAGTCACACTCAGAGAGCTAGGAGAACCCGAGGAGTCTAAGAACAAATTTACAGAAGCAGGAGACTTCCCATCGAGACACACATCATCTTTTTCATCTTGTCTGCAGCTCAGCTGGGCACAATCTGCATTGCAAGTGGAGACATCCATCACTGTGGAATCTAAAGGCTGCAGGTCCTCAGTACCTGGCTGAGATTCAGTGTATAGGTCACTCAGGACACGAATGAATTGCTTCTGATGATGTGTGCACAGTTTGACCATAAACTTCTCCAGTGGGGGCTTCGATGGATGGTTAGAATCTACTGCTGATGCTTCTGTGGAATTCTTACTAGACAAACAAAGAAAAAGAGGAAATTAGCATGTGCACTTCCAAGGAAAGGTTTCTATAATATGAACTGTATCAGATGCTATTTATATTTTAAAGAGAAAGGGCATTCTAGCCAAAACTGTCATTGACTTTCAAGTCCATCATTTACTTTAGTTCAATAAGGAAAACATAATTAGAATATAAAGCCAGCTCATCTTAGTCTCAAAAATGTTTTGGTTTTTATGGTACGAGGAAATGAAAGAGGGCCTGGTACAAACTAGGAAAGTACACTGCCACTGAGCTACATTCCAATCCCCTGCTTCATACTTTTACACTTCAATAATTCAGAAATAACTATCTTAGAAGAAATATTGAAAATAAAGTTTGGCCACATTATTAACTCCACATGGTCAACACAGAGCAACCCTTATCCAAAAGTCTGTAATGCTCCAAAATGTAAACGGTGGCAAGTGCTAACATGGAGGTACAAGTGGAAAACCACACATCATGCAACTGTTAGATGCAAGACTACTGAAGATACCGTGTAAGATTCCTTTTAGGCTGTATGCATACAGTGGGTCTGAACCATAAATGAATTCTGACATGAGGCTGGGGCCCCTCCTGAGATAGCTCATTAAATATATGCAAACATTTCAAAATCTGAAGAAAGTCAAAATTCCAAACATGTCCGGTCCCAAGCATTTCGGATAAGGGATACTCAACCTGCACTTCTGTTGTAGGCCTAGGCAACCGTGTTAAAACCACCACTAGTCTAAGTCTATTAACACTGATAAAAATTCAGACATACTGCATTACAGACATCATCTTAGAAGTATTTAGAGAACTCAATGGCTATAAGACAATTTCTCAGAAAGAGTAATTGGCTGGAGAACCATTAACAGTGTTCTAGAACAGGACACAAACAGCAATAAGAATGCTTACATTTTAGGTATATTAGACAACGGAATGACAAGCAGCTTCTGATTTATAGCCTAAGTGAGGAGGCAGATGTGAAGTAGAAACACGAATGGCAAACTATCAGCTTCGACTGGTGCAAGGCAGAAGTATTAGTATCATCACACTAGCCTTCCACTGAATTCCCTAGAACATCAGCAGTCAACATCTTAGCTACACAGCTGCTCTGCAAGAAAGCTGTCTCCATACTGTGAAGCATGTGTCTGCTCTCTGGGACAAACTCTCAGAGTTTAAGCCCCAAGGTCAAGGTGGTGGGAGAGGCCAATACTAGACTCAAGACAGGTCACAGGGATGGCCTGTAGGATGGCCAGCAGGTTTTACAGTTGCTTTGTGCTTCCAGATGCACAGCTTTTACAGAGCCCGCACGGATGGGGCCCGGTTAGATACAACTTCTCCCACACACACTCTGGTCTGTAGACCTGTAGGAGACTATTATTTGACGGTGAATGAAGCACAACAGAACATGGAGGGGAACTTCACACATGTGTGTGAACAGATGTTGATGCTGTCTTGACTTTTACCTCCCAGGCCTGAGTGCCTTTATAGGAAGGCTTACTGCAGACAGTCTGCATCACCTATCTTCCCACCTCCCACTGGTAGTGGAGTTGTAGGAAAGGACACAGGAGCTCGAAAATGAGATGTCCGATTCTACTCCTATTCTGACATTTACAGGATTACAGGGAAGTTACCTCATCTCACTGAACCTTAGCTTCCTCATCTGTATCCTGGGACTGAAAAGCAGTATACTGAGAGACTACACAAGAGTGGGGCTTAAGTAACTTTGCTTTCTGTTTCTAACTTGAGACATGGTCTCTCTCTCTAGTTCTGGCTAGCCTGGAACTTGCATCAGTCCTCTTTGATCCTCCTGCCTCTGCCTTTTATGTGTTTGGCTTATGGATGTGGTAGCACACTCCAGCAAAAGCAAGGTTTTTGTTTGTTTGTTTTCCAGGGGGACCTCAAACGTTCTGTGCAGCTGAGACTAACCACGAGCTACTCCTGATTCTCTGGCCTCCACTGTCTAAGTGTTGGGATTACAGTAATATGCTATCATGGCCAGTTAAATTTTTAATTACATTTACATTGTGTATGTGTATATACTCTCTCATGTACACATGTGCCCACATACATGTAGAAGTCACAAGGCAAATTCTGTGAGTTTGTTTTGCCCTTCCAAACAGACGGGTCCCAGGAATTAAACTCAGGTCATCAGGTTTGGTGGCAAATACTTTTATATACTGAGCCATCTTGCCAGCTCCCCCACCCCACTTTTTGTTTATTATTTTTGTGTAAGTCTTTACAGAGTCACATTGTCTCTTAACACATCTTCTCCCCATCCACCTTTGTTTCTCTGAGAATCAGTAATTCATACCATCAGGACAAAGGCAGAAAATCTAGAAGACAGTACCAAGTGATATGTTCTAAGCAGAGATGTTTTAAGGCTCGGAACTGAAAGTTTTGCTGGCAATTTGGATGCATAGACAGGAGCCTATAAGAAGTGTCCTTGGAGCTACGAGCCTGCACATTAACACCAACCTTTGTCCAGCTATCATTAAACAGGTAACTTTACAACTACGGCCATAAAACCACTTTTGCCCATGCCTCCAAATTACTACGTACTTTCCCCCTCTAAAGAGGAACTAAATTTAGATGATTTTTAATTTCTTACCATTTGGCTATTTAATTTTTAGAGTTAATCTTCCTGATAATTATATAGCTGCATTTTTCATGTCTGGCTTTTAAAAAACGGTGTCAGTCTTTTTTAAATGGCTATGTTCTACCCGTGCTTGACATTATTCAAGTATCCCTATATCTTTAATGGAGCTCAAATACAGCATTTACACTAACTCTCCTAGGCAACTAGCAGTGAACCCAGAGTAGAGAGATACTGTCTTGCAGACAATTTCCTCACTCTAACTCTGGAAAAACATGGTATTTTGGTTCAGTGATTAATCCATATCATATTACATTCTTGACATCTGACTAAATATGATCTTCACAGGAAAATACATCCCAGACGTTGCAATCATTTGCCTGACTTCATGTAATGTTGAAATCACATGTTACTTCTGCTCAACAGGAGCCCTTCCTGTAATAGTTAAGTGAATTATTTATCAGGCAGAAATACTTGACTACTACCACCAAAGCACAACGAGGTCACAGGGATTAGTAAACTGGAGAGAGGTTGTAAAGACAAGGGAATCTGACTTCCAACTCTCAGAAGCCGTCCTTGGTTTATCTCCTTGGTGAGAAATGGTCTGTATGGCCTTGATCACACAGTCTTTCTACCTTTAGCTTAATGCCTAATTCAGAAGGGTGTGGTAAAAGGATAAGATAATACTCATAAAAACTAAAAGGCACAATTTAAAAGCAATGTGTTGCTTCACAACCCTATCTTCAATGATTTACTCAATGATGTTTTTCTAGATCAGAGGTTAGGCACAGCTGAACTCTATTTAGTCAATATTGCAATACTTACATTCCTGCGGTTAATATAAATGGTGGGCAGTCGATGCTTATGTTATTTTCCAGGAAAGGACAGATGAAAAGGTGGCAGGGAGCAGAATGTCAAATGTAAGGATCTAGAACCTAGAGTACCAGGTTCAGGTACTCTCCCCAGCAGCCAGCTTGTAACCACCCAAGGACTTCTGGGTAGGCAAAGCACTATCACTGATGACCAAAATGTATTTTCTTGACTGAACGAGACCAACACTTAAGCACATAGGAGCTAATGTTAGGTGCAGAAAGGACTGGTCTGAGAACGTGGAGGGGAAAGGCGGCTTTAAACAGAGTAGACTATGGCTAGAGTACTCAATTTGGCTTATGTATCCAGTCCCCTATCAAGGTGTCCCAGTTGTACATTTGCTAGGTGGTAAGCGGAAAGGATGCTTCCCATGTCCTCACTCCTAAGTCTTTTCCAGGGTGTGGTGAGTCTGCTGACAGGTTCGGGTGGGGGTGGGTGGGGTTGGAGAGCAATAAGAGAGGGGAATAGGAGGGTCTAAGGGATCTGATAGGGGAAGTGGGAAAAGGGAGCTCTTAAGGGAGGGAGGCTATAGAAGGAGGAGGGTAAAATAATAAGGATGCCAGAAAAAGCTGCAAGGAATTTAACTATTTACCTTTAAAAAACTATAATACATATAGTCTTGTATAATTTTTATACATACATGGTTTTAATGACCTTTTCTCATCTGGGTTGACAGTGCTTCCTCCAAGAGCCAAAGACCATCTAACGAAAACCCTACACCAAACATGAGAAGCCTTCTTCTGAGCTGTTGGCCAGGCCGTCCAGGGGACTCCCCAAACATACAGCCTATTACTGTTGCCACTTGCTCCCCAGGGAAAGTCCTTACTGCTGAAGACACCATGTACTTCAGGAACAGGGCCCAGAAACCCCTGAGCTATGACTGACCCGAATACTTTGATGGCAGCAGAAGGAAAGCACATTTGCCCTTGACAATCTCCTATCTAAACAAAGGGACGACCCAAAGGCTATGACAGAACTATGTATAGTCAAAGTGGGCATGAGTATGCAAATATTTCTTTAGTCAAACAAACTGTGTATAGTTGTACCTCCAAGTCATTAGCAGTCAAGTTTTCCATCCATAGAACTGGCTAGAAGTAAAAGCAATGGAGCTGGGGAGCTGGCTCAGTCAGGAAAGTGCTTGCTATGTAAGCCTGAGGGCCTGAGTTTGCTCCCCAGCTCCCACATGAAGAACGGGCCATGGAAGTAGGCACCTAGTGGCCAGTTCTTGTAATCTCAGCCTGGGGAGGTGAGGACAGGAGGGATCTGTGGGGCCAAGTGACCAGACAGTCTAGTCTAGTGGTTCTCAACCTGTGGGTCGTGACCCCTTTGGGGGTGGCATACCAGGTATTTCTGACACTCAAAAGTAACAAAATTATAATAATGAAGTAGCAATGAAATGTTATGGTTGGGGGCCACCACAGCATGAGAAACTATACTAAAGGGTTACAGCATGAGAAAGGTGGGGAACCACTGCTCTAGTTTGAACTGGTGAGCTCTAGGTTTAGTGAGACTGAGTTTCAAAAACTAAGGTGAAGAGCAATAGAGGAGAATAACCAATACAGAGTTCTGGCCGCCACATACACCACACATGAATCTAAGTACAAGCAAAAGTGACAGAAAAAACGAGAAGTCAAGCCGTTCAATTCATGTTTTCTAGGTGGTTGAAATCTAGATGATCTCAATTTAGGCGAAATTCTAGATACAAAGAGCAATCCTTAAATTTGGAGAATTGGCGGTAATTGTGTGTGCTGGGTGATCAGTCTAGGGGTGATCTCTTCCCACAGTGGGAGTGATTCTCCGAGAGTCACCACTGCTAATGGCAGCACGGGGAAGAGTGAAAGGCTAAACATCCTTAGTAACTGCTTTCTCTCCATGTACTGGGTTCCTAATCAAGTGCGCTCAAAGCAGGGGCGAGCAAACATCATCAATCATAAACTAATAATCGAAATGGGGGAAATGGCTGGTGCTGGACAGACAGCAGCGTGCAGGCCTTCCTGCTCCAGGGCTGTATATCCTTGCTACGAGGATGTTTTCAGAACGGATCTTTTAAACGACAGGCAGTAGTTTAAGGCATGTATACTCAATCTCCTGTTTTTCATTTTGTTTGGTTTTTAAATTTTCTGATTTTTAACCAGCCAGTCTGACTTATTACATTATAATAAAATACAATTACAAAGAAGATTCAAGGCTACTCTTTATGCTTTAGGCCCATTAGCAAATGGTAAGTGCGAGGAGCTGTGAGTCCAAGCAGCGCAGGAGCAGAAAGCAAAGGCCAACCCTTCCCAGCAGCATGATGAGCTCAGAAAGGGACATTTCCAACAAGACACTTCTCAAGTCCTCTCCGCCAAACTCACGTTTGCTTGTAACTCAATCATCCCAGTCGAGACATTGTAAGATCAAACATATTACATTTGGTGTTCATTAGACAAAAGGAAATTTCAAGATGTAAAAGATGAGATTTGGGACTGGATGGTATAAATTATAAACAACAGTTCCTGGAAGTTACACCACTGAGCGATGGAAATGAATCTAGTAAGATGACAAACTAAGTGTTATAACAAGAAGAACTCCTAGGAAACGGAAGCAGACTTAGGAAATAAACCAGCTGACATTTCAGGAAGCCAGAGCTCTGGCTAGGGCAGACTTGAGCTGAGGAGTCATGTATCCTGAGACCTACAGAGTCAGAAGTCTGGATGGTAAGGTCACCATCACATGAGAGCACAGGATAAGCCAGACACTAGACTATTTATTCCTTTTTCTTTCTTCTTCTCAAGTAAAACTTAAATTTATGTTGTTCTTTAGGAAAACTGCCCTTTAATTCCCAATTTAAATCATCAGGACAAAAACACCAACCCTGTAAGCAAAATACAGACAGAAGAGGCTCCTTCCTCAAGGGAAGGAGAACTAATTTTGTACTGCTGCCTGTTCCTTTAAGAGTGGTAAAGAGACAAACAACTATTGAAAGATCTGGCATGGCCCAAGAGCTAAAGAAGCCATCATTAGATACATTCCCATGAATGGATATGTACTTCCTTTGTAATAATCACCATAATCTCAAATAAAAAGATCTCTAATATGCAAGGCAGTGTGGCCATCTAAAACAGCTATGGAGGAGGCAACAGAACAGAAAATCAAAGGACATCACACTCCACGACAAGCTCAGCAACACAACTATGTTTCCTCTCAAGAAACAAACTGCTATGCTTCTGTCAGATCATCTTAACCTTTTGGGGGAGAGGAAGAGGAAAACCTGCAGATGATATTCTGGACCAAATGACTATGTGATGTCCTGACCTTTGCCACAGTTTCTATGGGACCTCCTATCTCTTAACTTTCTCATGTTCTCTTGAGATTCTTAAGTTTCCACTCTTGAAATTTTAGATTTCAGAACTACACACATCTGTGGTATATCCTGAAGCTTAAGGCCTTTGATGGCCTTGTAAATTACTTAAAATGGACACAATGACATATAATTCCTAAGTAATTATTTTTTTTTTTTTTTTTTTTTAAGATTTATTTATTTATTATGTATACAGTGTTCTGCCTGCATGTATGCTTGCAGGCCAGAAGAGGGCACCAGATCTCATTACAGATGGTTGTGAGCCACCATGTGGTTGCTGGGAATTGAACTCAGGACCTTTGGAAGAACAAGCAGTGCTCTTAACCTCTGAGCCATCTCTCCAGCCCCTCCTAAGTAATTATTTAAAGATGCCTAAGGTTTATTATTCTCAGTTGTTTACCTTATGGATGTTAGATAAGGGAAAAAGGAAATGTGTGTGTGTATAAAATTGAAGTATCGGGATAAACAAAGTATTTTAGTTTCTTTTTAAAAGAATTTATGTGTATGGGTGTTTTACCTGTATGTATGTCTGTCTGTGTACCAAGTGCATGCCTGGTGCCCACACAGGCCAGAAGAGGGTGTTGGATCCCCTGGGACTGGATTTACAGGAGGTAGTAAACTGTCATGTGGGTGCTGGGACTTGAACCCAGATTCTCTAGGAGAGCAGCCAGTATTCTGAACTGCCACCATTGCTCCCAGCTCATATTTTAGTTTCTTAAGAGATGGGGTCTTGCTATGCTGCCGTGCTGGTCTAGAACTCCTGGGCTCAAGCACTCCTCCCTCAGTGTGAGAAGCTGGACTCTAGGCTCAGGACGCTGCACGCAGCCTGAGTGTTCTTACACCCGCTTTCCTTCTCTGCAGCACACTCTTGTAATTATAGCCCTCTATAGCTATCTTGCACCAGACTTTATTCAGAAACACCCAAGGCCACTGCTGAGGTATGGTGTAAGGTGTGTAAGGTGTTATGGAGTAAGGGTGAACTTAGATTCATGTTGGTTTTACTTAGAAACATTGGAAGACAAAAATGTAACTAAATGTACACACACACACACACACACACACACACACACACACACACACTCCCATGCAGACAAAGCTGAAGAGGCCATATTAAATATTTATCACTATTGCTATCGCTTCCCTTGCTTCCAATACACTACTGAGTTCAGTTACATAGGTTGGTTTTCTTAGAAAACCAAATACCTTGCAAGCTCTTTGCCACCAGTTTATTTTAGATGCTGTTTCCTATTATTCATATTTGCTCTTTCCAAAGTCCAAACCAGGCCTTGTCTCACGTGTTATCTATGAATCTGCTGCCGACTTCCAGTTGCCTCACACTCACCCTTCAGCCCACTTCCTGTGGGCAGTGGCGGCAGCCCCTCTCTGACTTTGTCTCCTTTATTAAACAGCTGTAAGCTAGCAGTTTTCAACCCATTCCCTCCCCTTGCCTGTGAAGCTCTTGTAGGTCAAAACCTCTGGTCTAGTCTAACTTGGGAACTTCACTGATTACAGTCTGGGGTAGCTCACTGCATGCATGAAGTAATTAATAAACCAGGGAAATAAAGTTAGCTATGTAGCAAAAATGATTTTCCTTGCGTATATCCCAATGGAACTGAAAGGGGAAGAAAAACCGTATGACAATCAGAAAAGACAGGAAGGAGCTTTCAAAGAAAACATATTCAAATCAACCCAGCAGAACAGGGTTTTAGTTACAGGAATTTATGGGAGATGAGTTCAGGTGTCATACGACACAGTAGAGTAAATATAGACAATGAATTGTACTATGCATTAAAAAAGAAGGGAAGGATTTGGAATGTTTTCTAAAAGGAATCATAATGTTTGAGGAGAAGTATGTGCTTTCCCTGGTTTGAATATTACATAATGTACAAATTTATTAAGTCACTTCATATGGTATCAAATGAACATGTAATTTTCCTATCTCAACTCACAGAAGAAAAAACGTGCAAAGGGGCAAGTCTGAAGGTTAGAGAGTGGACATGGAAGATTTGATAAAGCACACAGGTTCATCCTAGAGGACTCCCGAAGACACCAGATAACGGGGATGAAAGCAGATGCACACAATGGTTTCAAAAGCCACTACAGTACCTGAATTTTAACCCAGGACAAAGAAATACTAGACTATGTCACCGAGTACCCAAATCCATTTACACAGATACACAACGAAACCAGTTTCAGAAACAGTACTGACCCTTAATACCAACCCCCCATCATGCTCTCACGCACACACTCACACACATACAAACTGGCTAGGACATATAAAACCATCTTTGAGAGGCTAATATTATAACTTATCTGTCTACTTTTAAACACTCTATTCTACATAGATGGCCCAGTCCTTAACATCAAAACATCTCATGGTTACCTTTTTTTTTTTTTTTCTAAATCAGTATCTTTCTACAAAAGCTACACTGCCTGGTTTTCCTTATCAAGGTGTCTTAAGTCTAATTAAGTGTAATCAAGAGTAGTGGTCTTGTGGCAGAAGTGTGTCACCGGGGGGTAGTAACTATGGGCTTTCAAAAGCCCAAGTCAGTTCCACTGTCTCTTTCTCTTCCTGCTGCCTGGAGGTCCAAATGTAGGGCTCTTAGCTATCTCTCCAGTACCACGCTTGCCTGCATGCCACCATGCTTTCCAACATACTCATAGAACTAAACTTCTATGACTGTAAGCAAGCCCCCATTAAATGCTTTCTAAGAGTTGCTGTGGTCATAGTGTCTATTCACGGCAATAGAACACTAAGACAATATGCTTAACATTTTTAGTTTAGTTTTCTTTTCTTTTCTTTTCTTTTTTTTTTTTTTTCCAAGACAGGGTTTCTCTGTGTAGTTTTGGTGCCTGTCCTGGATCTCGCTCTGTAGACCAGGCTGGCCTTGAACTCAGAGATCCGCCTGGCTCTGCCTCCCAAGTGCCGGGATTAAAGGCGTGCACCACCACTGACTGGCTTAATGTTTTAAAAAAAAATTGGTTTATGTGTGCTTGCTTGTAAATATGCATGTAAGTGCACCATGTGTGCTTGGTGCCTGCAGGGGCCATTAGGGCATTAGATCCTGAGACTGGAGTTACGGATGCTGTTGAGCTACTTTGACACACATTCTATTTTGATTTAGTTTGTTTGCTTTTTTTTTTTTAAGAAACAAGGAATGGCCAGGCAGTGGTGGCACACGCCTGTAATCCCAGCACTCGGGAGGCAGAGGCAGGTGGATCTCTGTGAGTTCAAGACTAGCCTGGTCTACAGAGCTAGTCCAGGACAGGCTCCAAAGCTACAGAGAAACCCTGTCTCGAAAAACCAAAAAAAAAAGAAAAAAAAGAAAAGAAAAGAAACAAAGAATGATTGGTTTAACTGTCCCAAAACAGAATCACAAAATTCAGAAGAGCACTTTTTCAGGTTTCAACCACTATAGACGAATTTCTAAACAGTCTTATTAAATAAGAAACACAGAGCCAAATACAGGGGTGCAAGCCGTAGAGATCAGAGCAATAGTGATAGGCACCAAACTAACCTTAGCTCACCACACCAGTCACTTCCCAAGAGAACCAAACCAGCTTCTTCCTGTCTAACCTGCACCTTTATTGCCTTGCCGTTCTGCCTTCTCATCGGCTCTAAGCCCAGCCACATCACTTCCTCGTCACTGCCTGTCTGTACAGACCTCCAGGTCTCTATGGTTGGTACTGGGATTAAAGGCATGTGTCACCATGCTTGGCTGTGTCCTTGAACACACAGAGACTCTGCCTGCCATGTGATCAGATTAAGGGCGTGTGCTACCACCACCTGACTTTTGTTTACACTGACTATGACCTCTGATCTCCAGGTAAACTTTATTTATTAACATACAAATAAAATATCACATTTCAGCACAAATAAAATATCACCACAAACCACAGTCCTCATCTGGGGTTAAAACAAGATTGCCCATGTCTCAGTCCAACATAAACATGTCTGCCTCATCTTCAAAGTTCTAACGCTCTTCACAAGACAGAGCAATCTGATTTCTTCCTACTTTCACAGTAAATTATGACACCTCCTAGGAATTCACTTCTGCTTTAATTTCTTGGGCACTTCCATGTGTGCAATAAGAGTCTGCCTTAGTGCTATTTTACATGCAGGGTCTAATTTAGGTTCCATATCAACTACACACGCCAGGTACTGCAGCCCCTTAGTACAGAGGACAGAAATGGGCTTGGTAGCTTGTCAAAACTGTGTAGCAATGGAATAGAAGGCTAGAACTTTAAAACTGGGCCTATCAAATTCTGTTTATCAGACTTAGAAACCTCCTCTTTTCCTACCTATTCAGGTTTACTGGGACTTTATAATTTTTGTTCTGCAACCAAGTCCCATGGCTTTTAATAATAGATATTATTCACTTCCTTGATTGACATGTTTGCTGGAATCAAACTGGTATTGAAATTTAATTAGTTGAGCTGAATTTAATGGTAAAATCCTTCATTTTCAGTTTAGATTGTGTGAATCATGCTATGGTAGTATAGATAAGTGGAATGGCTTGGAATTGTATTAAAGGCTATTTATTTTATGAACAAAACTAAATCCTTTAAACTCCCCAACATTCATGTTTTCACCTCAAGAATGCAAGATTAGAATGGTACCAGGAATCACGTTAGTCAGTCAAGTTAACCAAGCCTGATTGTACAATAAGAATGTACTTAACTGTGTACTTTGAAAAATGGTTAAGGAGAGGCTGGAAAGAAGGCTCAGCAGTTAAGAGCACTGGCTGCTCTTCCAGAGGACCTGGGCTCAATCCCCAGCACCCACACGGCAGCTCTCAACTGTCTGTAATTCAGTTCCAGGGGATCTGACACCCTTACAGGGATGTACATGCAGTCAAAACACCAATGCACAGGGGCAGGGGGAGAAAGAAAAGAAAAGAAATTAAAGAGCACTGGCTGCTCTTCCATAGACCTTGGGTTCATTTCCCAGCACCTACACAGTAAATGCTCTCTAACTCCAGTTTCAGATCGGATGCTCTCTTCCAGCCTCCACAGCAAGCAAGTGGGGAAGAGACATACACACAGACAAAACATTCATACACATAAATAAAATGGAAAAAAAAAAGGCTAGGATGACAATTTTCCCACATTTTGAGACAGTCTCATCATGTAGCCCCGACTAGCTTTGAATTCATGATCCTCCTGCTTCCTAAGTACTGGAATTAAGAACTATGCTACTACACCTGCCTTAAACATTTTAACTACAATTAAAAAGGGGAGGAGGGCTGGATTCCTGCAAGACACTTTGAAAGTAGAGAATACGTTCAAGTTTCACATGTATAAATTATCACACTGCTCTGGAGTAGAACCCTGTTCTGTATATTCTTTTTTTGTTTGGTTTGGTTTTTCGAGACAGGGTTTCTCTGTGTAGTTTTGGAGCCTGTCCTGGAACTCGCTCTGCAGACCAGGCTGGCCTCAAACTCACAGAGATCCGCCTGCCTCTACCTCCTGAGTGCTGGGATTAAAGGCGTGGACCACCATCGCCCTGGCATGTTCTGTACATTCTTAAAAGGCTAATTTTAACTAAAACAATATAGCCTATGACCCCCACCCCCCGCCAGGCCTATGTTATATCTGAATATTTAAGGTAGAACTAGCCTGTATCCAACAAAGAAACTGTAACAAATAAAATAATAGAATAAAATAATAATAAAGTAATAGAATAAAAAGTGACTGCTTGATGACTTTTGCAAAAGTACCATCTCATTCACTTATAGTTCATAATAAATACTTAACACAGTAGGCTAATTTTGAACATAAGATAGCGAAAATAACGTTGAAATCTACTTTAATATTTTTTTCATTGAGAAAATACAATGATATAACCAGGTTTCTAATGCCTTATTATTCTATAAAGGATTGCTATTTCCCAATATAATTAGGTTTCCAGATGAATAGTCTACAAATATGTCATAACTGAACAAGAAGATGAAGCCAACAAACATCTGTACTATCAATCAAAACCTTCATTTTTACAAACATCAGACTGAAAAGACAGACAAAGCTATATAGCCAATCTGTCTCAGACAATAAAGCCATTAGTAGATCAACTAGGCACCGTAAGACCATCTATGAATAGAAAATTTCTGTTTATATTTACTTATGTTGTGAGGCTGAAAAAAGCTTCCTGAAATATTTTGCTCATATTTCTAATCTTTAGGCTCTATAATTTAGCTCTTCTAACCCCTTTACAACAGGAACCACTTTATAAGATACAACTTCTTTACACCCTGAGCTTCCAAACACCATGGTATGTTCATCAGCATCCTCCCCAAAAACTATAAGTACAACAATCTTAATGGTTGACAATGATGCTTTACTATTTGTACCTCAAGAGCAAACAAGTCATCCATTCTGTTTTGGCAATCAATCCCAGTAAGAAGTTTTTACTCTGATTATGACAATCTGACCTTTTTGTTTTGTTTTTTGGAGACAGGGTTTCTCTGTGTAGCTCTGGCAGTCCTGGAACTTGCTCTGTAGACCAAGATGGCCTCAAACTCACAGAGATCCACCTGCCTCTGCCTCCCAAGTGCTGGGATTAAAAGCGTGCATCACCACCACCTAGTGAAAACCTTACTTTTAAGTAGAAGCTGGCATTATAAAACCCAACCTATCTTGGTTTAGCTGAAAACATTAGTTTTTAAGTAAACAATTCAATAAAGAAAATGAATGTAGTCCAGGGGTAGTATCAAGTCAGTGAGCACATGCGGGACAAGGTAGTGTCTGCCCTAGAATATTGAACTATAATTTCTGCAGCATCATTTCTAATAATCTACAAGGTTTCTATCTGGAAAGAGTCATGGACGACCAACACGTGCACGTCACTGTACCCATTGTACCCTCTGTGTAAACTGTTAAGGAGCACTAAAATCTTAAGCAGCAGAAACCAAGCTTTAAAAACAGGTTTTCACAACAAAATTTATTAGAAGAATAGTGGTTTTTAAATTCTAGCATCCAGTGAGAACTACCATACACAACATTACAGTTGGGAATGTTTCTCCAAAATGTCATGGTCAAATAATACAATGGAACCATTAAGTCTTACACATGCACAAAAGAACTAGTGCTTCTGACATACAATGTAAAAAAAAAAACAAAAACAAAAAAACAAAAAAAGGGGAACCACATGGATTAAAATTTAAGTACTCATCACATACATTAAGACACAGCTTATTTTAGTCCAGTCAAAATCAGAACTGCATTAAAAATTTAATGTAGTGCAATCAAACCCAAAAACTTAACTTGTGATCATAAGTGCTCTACTACATAAACAAATGATTATAGCAAGAACAAAAAGTTCAAATCACACAGTACAAAAATCTGTAAATAAATATAAACTACAGTACAAGAGAAATATTAAATTATACAATTCCGTCAAACTGTAAACAGTATATTGAAATGAGGTCCATAGAGTAAAGGGGGTTCCTGTTTTGTTGCATGACATTGAACTTCTAGAAATTTGAAAAAATGCCATTTTCCATGTCTTCAAAGGCTATGGGCTTTACAGAGTTTCTTTCGGATGTAAGATATCAAATACTAAAGCAGAGGGAGGACTTACTTGCTAACCACAGGCAGCACTGTGGAAAACAAGTGTTAAAAGACAAGTTACCATCAGAAAGAACTTGTCACTGAGGTCTTTGAGGCTCTAAAATACACTGAGATAAAAACCTTCTGCTGAATGCAGACCTAGACCTCTGCTCGTTTGTTTTGTTTTTTGTGTGTATGCATGCGTGCGTGCGTGCGTGTGTGTGTGTGTTTGACATTTTACATACTTAATGTTAAAATACCAACTTTGGCAGAATCACTACTGGTAAACTCAAAGCACTTCTGGCCCAATGGTTCCATCACAGTGTCCAGTGCACAGATTCTCTGAAGACTTTGCATACATAGAATGTAGAGGTCAGACACCCAAGGACCAGTGCTTGAATTTAGTAGTAGTTATGACGAAGAAACAAGAGCCACAGCAAAGAGAAACTGCATCTGTTATAGTATACAGAAGCAGTGAGGAATGTCACTTACTTTCATTGTGCTGGCTATTAGTGGCATTTAAAAATATATAGTTTAAGTGTGTGTGTGTGTGGTGGCTATACATGTACGCATGTTTAAAAAAATACACCGTTAACAGGAACCCCCGTATTATCTGCTCAGTAGTTATAACTGAATCTATAGAATGCCACTATAAGAGTGTGAGGCACCGTGTGCTGGAAAGTTATGCAGCTTTAAAATCTGTTTGGCTGAGTTATACCTGGATACCTGAACTGAGTTTTTAAGTTGACATTCATCAAAGATGTGCTACCAGCACGTTGAAATAAAAGCAAAACAGAAAAGTACAAGTCACTGTTAGGTTTAAGAATAGCATCAAAGTACCTGAATTGAGTGAGAAAAGTGTGAAAACTGTCCCTGAGGGTTTTTAAACAGTGTGTACAAGTTGGTTTTCTAAAACATTAGCTTTATTTAACAGTGTGGACTGATAAAATACCAATGTCTGACAGTTTAAAGTGGAGGTCATAAAGAATTATACGCAAACGCTCCAATGTATAGTTTATGCATTTCCCCCAAAGTAGCAACAAGCCACTGCTAAGTGTACATCTCATCACAACAAGCACACGTGGGGGTCGGACAAAGGTTTCTTCTGGTCTGCCTTTTTGACAGCACAGCATATTAATATCCAAGGACTATATCTTTCCTAGATCAGAATGTAACTAATTTTGACTAGCAATATAGGATTAGACTTTTAATCAAACACTTCGCTATTACATACTAAGATTCCTTAAACTCACTAATGCTGGTAATACTAACCTAGTTAATCAACCCCCCCTTGGTTTTAGAAATATACCCTTCCACAACTTAAAACCACTAAGATCCATATCAGTCCTCTGATGTAAAAAGCATGTGAGTGAATTAGTATTAAAAATTTACACAGTAAAAAGGCTTGAATTTCAGCCAAAGATTCTAAATACTGCTCATTCCCTGAAGACTTCAAAGGGAGATAATCTCTTCCCATTTCCTTAGTGATTTATACTTCTAAAATGGTCTGATAGCATGTTTCATTTGGGGAATTTCCCCCTTTCTCTCAAATTCCAAATTCCTAAGCCCGAATTGCTTAAATGAAATGGGAAAAATGAGGCAATTACTTAGAATTACTAGAAAGGTACAAAATGTCATTTGTTAAAATAAGGATTATTTATATAAATGTGATTTGACCCCATATCATGTAGTTATGGTTTTTAAAATCATCATCCTAAAACTTACAGTACCTAAGACTCTGAAGATAAATTAAGACTTTAGTGTTTCAACAGAAAAGTGCTGACTTATCCCTTTTCTAGAACTTCAAACATTTGGGGAAGTGCTTTCCTAATGACAGTGAGGCTTGCTATACACCCAACCACCACGCAGGAAAAAGTCACCCGGATCAAAGACTTTCAGGAGTGTAGCACTGCTTATTTACCAAATAGGAATCACTCTGTTCATTCTGTGGGGGCAAAAATATTCTAGACTGAAATTCTATTTGGCTACTGAATGTTAAAAATCCCTGCTCTACTGTGTCAGTATCCTGTGTCCAACTACTCCCAACCCCCCCACCCCCATCCCTTACACACTATCCACTGAGACTCTAATCTCCAAAGAGATTGAAAAATTTATGTTTTCAGGACATACCTGAGAAAGGGTGCAATTATGCAGAACAAGGAACCCAAGACTGCACTAATACTGGTTATAGGTTCACAAACTGTTTTTCAAGACAAATCTAAGAAGTTTAAGAGGTATGAATCTTCAAATGTCTCACTGCTTTAGATTATTATTTATTTGGTATGTGTGTAGGGTCATTTCCAGTGTTGAGAATATCTTGAGCCTGCTCAATGACAGTTCAAGGAGTAAAGAGTTCATTTTCACATTCAAACAATAAAGATTAAATGTTATGAATATTTGCTACATCCAATAAATCTATGGTTTACTAAAAGTGCTTGCTTTTCATGCTTTAAAAAAAAAATGAATACAGCTCTAAATGAACTGAAAATCTTAAAATTACCTCCCAAACAGTTGCAAAATTAACTGCTGTTTACTGTCTACCAAATAAACACTAGTTTCAACTCTCATTTTCAAACAAAGTAAAAAATTTTCCTATCAAATGCACATGATCCAATTTTAATACAAATATCTTGAGACTTACTCTTAGTTTATCTAACACAGCTGGAGGCAGCTGATCTTTTTCTCTGAAGTTTACACCTGTCCATCCTATGTTCCAGCCCCTGCTCCAAGATCCTTTTTAACATTTACGGCACTCAGCGGTGTTATTCCACAGGGCTAATGTCTGCTTCTTTAAAAGGCATCGTGCAAGTTGGAAAAGAGGACATGGAAAGAATTTCCTCTTACTTTCCCTTGTCACTGTGTTCACAAATCTTCAAGTCTCAAGGACAGAATTAATCAAAAATAAGAGTGTGGAGGTCTGCGTTCCTTGTACCACAATTAATATATATATATAATATTATATTATATATATATATCTTTTCCAGTAGATTTTTTAAAGCAATTAGATTTTAAAAAACAAAACAAAACAAAAACAAAAAACCAAAGACCTATATAGTTCAACAGTCTCCTAAATGGACTATACGGCTAAAGCCATCAAGCTTTGAATAATACTGGATTGACCAGAGTATTAATGAAAATTTAATTCTAATAGAAAGGGAACAAGAAAAACAATGTGTGACATCTTCCTGAAGGCTAAAACTTAACTTGTAACTTTCAATCTGTTAATAAAATATTAAGTGGGGCAATCCGACCTATTGTCATATTCTATCACCAATGACAGCAACCCAAATAAATACAAGAATGGAGATGTGAAAACAACCTTAAGCATTTGGTTAAATAAAGAATTACAGAACCAAAAGTGTGTTTCAAAATGAAAGCTACTAGAATGTAATAATTTTCAAATAAAGTAACACTAATTTGTCATACATATGCTCTGATGGCTCAAAATAATTTCAGGTTCTGATACTGAACTAACAATTTGTTTTATGAAAATCATCAAACAAATCTAAGCTTCACCATCATAGGGCAATAAAATGTAAAAGGATCACAAAGGCTTAGAACCAGGTCTGGCAACATGTGCTTACTTGGGGTAGACAGAACACACTAGCAGCTCAAAGGTTGCCATGTACTGCCTAATAACAGAAGGTAGTTAGGATATGGGCCATAGCAGGTAGTCACTTTTAGTCTGATTTAGAGTTCTCTCCAGAAAATTGGGAACTAAACACCTCATTGTGCCACTTAATGTTTTGCTATCTGATCCCAAACAGCTCGTATTACAGCTAAGGTAAAACACAGGGAATAGAAATGCCAATTGGTTGAGGTAATGATTTGTAAGATAACCGGAGTTCTAAAGCACTTCAATGTTGCAAAATAAAACTGTATCAAATAAAGCTAATACACACTTCACACCTCTGAGCTTGCTCACCAGAACTGAATAGCAATTAACTTCACATATGGACCCTACTATTACACAAAGCCTTGCTCATATTCATGATCTGCTGCAGCAAAGGTTTTTCAAGCAACATCTAAACTTCAGAATAACAACAAACTTATATTAAAATGTATTATACACAAATATAAATATTTTTTTTCCTGAAAGAGAGACCTTGTCCTTCATGGTATTTGGGGAGCAGAATAAAAGTGTATAGCTCATGACAATATAATTCAGTCATTTGAAAGCCTGCCAAATAAAGTAAAATAATATACTATACTGGGTCATGCCTGCTGATTCTGCTCTCTCAGAAACAGGAATGCTAATGATAAAGTATTTTATTGGGGTGTCGTCTGCCCCAACTATACCTCTCCTAGAACTGTTTAATGTTCACAGTACTGTAGCTTACCTACTGTGTGATATCAATGTTCTCGCACTAAAAAGCAAGCATTTATATTAAGTATATTATTTCCTGCCATTAGTTCAAATGTTATGTAATTTTAATAATCTCATCATTTGCCTTACTGGAAAATATGAGGAAAAAGGCATCTGTGACAGGCAGTTGTGAACTATACTTTCCCATACCATAAAAATGGTCAACTGTTGTCTGGGCCATGCAAAACTCTGATTGGCAGAAATTAAGCATGCAAGTAGACCAATCTCCATCACACATTTATGAGGACGTCTCCAAACTAGACTATCTACACTGAAAGTGCCATACAGCAGAGTGGCAAATCAAGAGAGAAATAAAATATTAAGGGATCACTGTGGTATGAAGACTGACAGCCACCTCCAAGAAATATGTAGTATAATGGAACTCTGAACACAAAGTTTAACATTAAAAGTGCACCTGAATATTACAAACTAACTTTACAAACCTACAATAAGGTAAAATATATATCTTTTGAAATATTCAGCAGCTTTTGTCTTTTTTTTTTAAGTCTTTTTTTTCGAGAGGCTCATGAATTTTAAAAGGGACCACTATCTAATTTCAACCATGCTTCACAAAACAATAATGGCTATTTTATATTGCAGTTACCAATGTAATGCAATTAGTGCTTTAAAACAATCTATACTCAAACAAAACAACACAATAGCAAAAGAAAGAAAGGAAAAGAAAAGAAAGAAATAGAAACCAGCCAACCAACCAACCTTTGGAGAAAATATGCTTATTCAAAAGCTTCTTGGAAAAGAAAATTTACCTGAATATCAAGTCATGACTGATCTCAAGTGTAATGTTAAAAAGCTTCACAGACATGAATATTACAATCTTCAGGTCTCAGGACTTTAATCTGAGAATTTCAGAGTTTGGTTTGTTTTTAAAATTCACTTTCTAACCAAAACAAATAATAGAAGTACTCAATTTTCACTATTTACAACTCTCAGCCTACAGTCTGAAATGACACAATACAAGTTCTCTTATTTAAACTGCAGCATTAAAGGGTAGGCACACCATTCTTCTGCTGCTCGATTGTCATCCACTGAAACACACATAGAAAATATTTATGTTAGTAAAATGATCACTCCCATTACACTACAATGACAAGGGTTACATAACTCAACTCATACATCACTATCAACTACCACAAGGATTAAACCTCTCTGAAGAGTCAAAGTACAAAAATTCAACTTTTAGGGCCAGATTTTTTAGATGGGCCTTTAATGATGTCTTTCTGAGAGGGAATAAAAGCACAACTTAATTTCTCAAAGGATCTTTTTGCAACAATTTTGGGCTACTGACTACCCCAAGCATTGTGCAAAAAGGAACCATGACTGCAATTAACTGTGTGCTGACAAACTGAGAGGGAACAAAGGAGGTTTTCCTTCATAAGCTTAGCCTTTTGCTTTCAGCAAACCTCACACAACTTCCTTCAACTGCAGATGAAAAGCATGCATCTCATATTGTATTTTTATTGCAACTTCCAGCTAGGCCAGGAAATATTGCAGTCATATTAACACTACCAAACTCTTTGTCTGTTGAGGCTAACAAGCCAAGAAGAAACAGGCGTCATCCACTGATTACATTGCTTTACAAAATAACCAAATCAAAAGAGGAATCCACACCCAACCTATGTAAAAAACGAGTAGTGCCTTAATTTTAACAGCAGCAATGGTGTGCCTAACCTTTGAACACACAGGTTGCAAGTGAAAAATCTATCTGTTACCTAATTGAATTAATGGGTTCAAAGTTTTCAGGCAGGAATTTGTGCCTGTCTGGACTTATTCCTACTACTTCTCAAGTTGTTAGTATTCTCCTGAAGTAACCAATCTTTACCTAATCAACACTGAATGCTTGTTTTATTTTAATCAGAAATGGTAATGATTTAGGGTTTGGCTAAGCATTTAGAAGGTCCTGATCACCTTTCTCAGCAGATTAGAATACAGGGTATAAGTGGTGTGGATTTTACTTTGCACAAAATAGTAATTTTAATCTGATCATAGTAAGAGATTAAATTCCACTGGCTTTACTTATCAGGTATTCTTGCAATTATCTGTCGAAAATAAATCTTCCAAACTTAAATTACTGCAATTTCATGTGCCCATCTCAAACAAAGCTTAAGACGTTCTTTAAGGAGTGCTTACACAAACATGATCAGAAAGGGCCTGAATATGTGCTAAACAACCAGAAAAAGTCAAGAAAGGGATATTATGTAGGATGCCATAAAAACAAGGGGAAAAGAAGTTCAGCTAAACAAAATTAACTAAAATCTAAAATCCAACCTCTCCCAATCTGGTAGCAGTATCTGAATTAGTTAAAAACAGAAACCCCAGTGAGCTAAACTACCAATTGAACTACTAACAGAATCAACATGCAACCTAATCATATTAGGTCACCTTGGAATTGTGATTTTTTCTTACTAAAAACTTAGATCCTTCATCTATGTAGAAATTATCAAGGCTGAAAACTCTTAGCATCATTTTAGCTATGCCATAATTGCTAACTAATACTAATACACATTGTTTTGTCTATTCTCTGATTCCCAATAAACACAGCTTGGATATATTAAAACTACTGGCCGCAACAATACTCAGTTGTTGGTTAGTACATGACCACTTCCATAAAACCACTGAAAAATATAGAGAAACCTAAGTTTGCAAAAACGAGGCATCCTCCATTGTTTATGAAATGTACCCTGACTGCTCCTGAGTAAGAAGGGAGCGCGTCCTCCATGAGATAAGGCTATAATCTCACTTGTTGGTGAGAGCAAATTCTACCCTTAGAAAATCTCAAATGAAATTACAGCAAAGGTAGTGTTCCAAGCAGTGAACTGAAACATTTCTGAAGGTAGTGTGTGCACATCTCCACCGCCTCCCCTCTGGGTGAGCACTAAGACATTGCTAATTTAGAAAGTAAATTTAATAATCAAAAGAAAATGATAAAGTATAATTATAAATGACCCAAGTATTTATCGAGAAACCAAATTTCTTAAAGTCAAAGGTTCATTGTTTTAGTTTAACCCTTCAATTAGTTGAATCATAGAAGAAAAATGTGAACATTTTTGCAAGATGGCTTTTCAATTTGTAATGATAAAGCTCCCAGTATAACAGAGGTGATTTCTAAAAGGGGGCTTTTCTTCTTTTTCTTCTTCTTCTTCTTCTTCTTCTTTTTTTTTTAAAAGTAAAGACAAACATAACTTAAGGAAAAAAAAAAAAGAAAATAAAGAAAAGCATGCAGGCTCTACAGGCAAGGAGTCCACTTCCATGTATCTGGTCTGTGAGGTAACTCAATTCTCTGTACAGAGAAACATGCAAAAGGCCAAACAATATTCCGAGCCATACTGCACATGGAAATTTAAAATATGCAACATTCAGAATGCACCTTTCACCTCTGTGCACAAGTCTATGCAAAATCTGCAAAGAAGCGAGTGTCACAGTGATGAAGTCAGGCGCAGGGACAGCTGGACAACGATGCAGTAGTGCTCACCCAGTTTGTACAGTAATTGGCACGCTACAGTATTCCTACTCAGTTTTTGATTCATTTGCACTTTGTGCTGCCTCTCCCTGGGGATCTAATTCAATCTTTACAGAAACATCTGGCCCCTCCGACCTCATTAATTTCATCTTTTTCTTTGGAGGGTTTTTCAAAGTGCCCAGCCTCTCCTTTACTTTGTACTCCAGTGTACTGTGGGGAATCCCATAAATACTCTGAGCTTTGGAAACACTCATTTTTCCACTCATAACCACCGAGATTGCTTCCTCCAGTATCTCACTGTTGTACTGTCTGTAGCGCCCTCTTTTCTTCCGAGGCTGCTTGGAGCCAGGGTCTCCTTCTTGATCCGATGTGGGATATGGCTGTCCAGAGGTAGACTGCTCAGCATCTGAGCCCCAAGAATCAGGTCCAGCATCTAATATGCTTTTTCTGTTTTGTTTTGGAAGAATAGCCCTTAATTTTTTACTAAGCGCGCTCTCCGTTTGTGAACCCATTACCAAAGAGCTATAGCTGTACTGATCACCAGTGCGAGACTCCCAAGAAAGATCCATTCCTCGAACTTGTGGGATCTTTAAATCTACAGGAGATGAATGGCTCATGTCTCTTTTTCCATCTTGTTTTGTTTGATGTGCCATTTTTGGAAAGGCAGAGTTCTCTGCAATAAAAGGAAGGTCACTGATGTTGCTGAGTGCACCATTTCCCCTGAACTTCATACGGTTGAGGTTGAATTCGTAATGAGGTTTTGCCCAAGAGGCTTCCCTGGATAATATTAAGTGCTGTCCATGATTCTGTAATCCAGACGGCCCAAAGCTGGCAGATGTGGACAATTGATTTCTGCTCAGTAGCTCTTCACTAATCTGCAGGGATCGAGCCAGTGGAACTTTGAGTGATGTGGAGTGTCCAAAACCTTCCCTGGTTCCATCCTGTAAGCTTCTTGGAGGTACCCCATCACCACTCCGAAGTCCATCTGGGCGGTACTGGCTGGGTCTCCCAGGTCGCCTAATTGGATGGAAGGAAACTGATGTGAGCAGGACTTGCACAGGAAGGGAGGGGTGGGTGAGGGGACCACTCCTTTATTAGAAGGCCTTGCTTGGGTAACATCACTTTGTGTTATTATTTATTTTTCTCTAAAATTAAAAAAAAACACATGGTCTCAGCAGTTAGTTAAAAAACTTGATCACAAAAACGAAAAAAGTGAAAAAAAGAAAAAAAAAAACAAACCAAAAAAAAACAGGAATTTTTTGGGCAAAGAAAAATTAAACCTGTTGGCAGTCTCTGGTTGGGTTCACAAATTTTCGGAGAAAAAGTTTCGCGCAACTGTTTGAAAATAGCACCTTAACCATTTATTACAAAGTAATCATCAGTATCTCCATTATCTATACAGAATTGTTTACCAACGTGACGTTACCACTAAACAAGCACTGTAATAAAAGAGTAAGCCAAATTATTTATTTTAATGTAATGCATTCAACATTCATAACAACTAGCTAGAAAGCTGGCAGCATTCACACTGGTGAAACCCACAGATAATTGCTCATTTATGCTACAAACATAAAAAGTTTATCATTAAAAATTAAACAATTCCAAATGACATTTCTTGTACTGCTTGGAAAAAACCTATATATGACAACCAGTCCCAAGGTGAGGGAGGAAGTCAAGCAAAGCTGATAACTTACCACACTTCTTCATTACAACCCCACTGGTTGTAGGCAGACACAGTACCACACTTCCGAAAAGCGACTTTTTATTTTACCCAAAAGTTTATTAAGTTATACTCAGAGCCAATATAACCAGAAGTATAAGTATAAGTAACTTGGTAGCAATCTTCTTTAAGACAAATCTTTTTTCTTAAAATACCATATGTTTATGTTGAAATAATGTTTAAAGTCGATTACCAATGACTTATACAGTTAACTACTAGATTTTGTAGTTGTTTTAAGGTATTGTATGTGTCAGGTGTCTTCCTTCCTTGGTCATTCTCCCCCCCTCCCTTCTTTTTTCAGGGAGGGGGAGAGAAGCTTTTTTCTCACTGAACCTGGAGCTCACCGATTCAGCAGGCAGGCTGACCAATGACCTCCAGGGATCCTTCCGTCTCTGCCCACTCCCTCCCCAGCTATGGGGTTTACAGACATGGCTGGTAGTCCTACCACCTGTGGGTGATAGAGATCCAAACTCAGGGTGTGTGTGTGTGTGTGTGTGTGTGTGTGTGTGTGTGTGTGTGTGTGTGTGTGTGTGTGTGTGTGTGTGTGTGTGTGTGTGTGTGTCTTCAGTGTCCAAACTCAGGGTGTGTGTGTGTGTGTGTGTGTGTGTGTGTGTGTCTTCAGTGTCCAAACTCAGGGTGTGTGTGTGTGTGTGTGTGTGTGTGTGTGTGTGTGTGTGGCTTCAGCGACTGAGCCATCTCCCAGTCCCTAATTCATGAAGTTTTCATTTTCGTAATAGAGAAAGGTTATTGATCGTAAGACTGGCAGCTGGCAAAGCATTCCTAAAAGGAATGATTATATCAGTCAGTCAGGCCCAAAAGTGTAATTTTACAGAAATAAATGATAAACTACATTCTCCCAGATTTTACAGAGACTTGCCACCATTAACACAGTAACACTGAATACTCAACTGAAAGATGGGCAGTACTGCTATGAATTTATCTTTCATGAAACAAAACCAAGTAGAAAATATTTCCCACTCAGAGGAATGAACACAGCAGCTTAAACAATACAGAACATAAATCTGGCAATCAGGTTTAAGGTGATTCTTAAAAAAGGGCTTCACTTATGCAAACAGTACTCGGGCTTCTACTAGGAACACGCTTACACAACTCAAATGTTTTTGGTATTGAAAGGGTTGGGTCAAATAACTTGGGATATTGGATTAATTTAGTATACACACAAGGAAATTCTGAGAAGAGCTTATATTAAGCCATAAGAAAGCAATTTAATGTTTTTAGACTGAAGAGAGTAGGAGGGGGGGAAGACAATGGAATTTAGGAGAAAATAGGGGAATTTTTATAAGTCAGTAGAAGAATCCTTCGGTTTTAAATTAAGAGTAGGGTGGAAAAAGTCCATTTAGTGCCTAGTTATTCTTTCAGTGTCTAAAAAACTCCCCATATCAACAGTATTAAAAAGTTTAAAGCATACACTATTAACTAATTTAAACTCACCAACATAATTTTTCTTATCTAGATAATGTTACAATTTTCTAATATGGTATCTAAATATTTATTAATATCTGGTTTACCAAAATGTTTACTAGATACACATCATGAGGGTTATATAATTCTTATACTATAAAATAAGTGGTCAAAGAATTCACTGTGGGGTTAAGATTTATCCAGCTGAGTATATAATAATGTTCGGCAATATAAGATGGTTACTCACCTACCTACAACACTCTATTAAAAACAAAATCACATACAATTACATTTTCTGAACTGCCATGGAATTAAAACTGCAGTTCAAATCAAGAGCCAATAAAACCAAAAACCAAACCAAAACAAACAAAAATAAACACACATTAACACACACCTCACTAGGGAGACCAAATGAAACACTGGAGCTCACTTTTCACTCAACAACTTGAACACATATTAATACTCTCTTCACTTCTACACTTTGCAGTTACTTAGCACAGGTTCCACACTCCAACACATTGACAAAAGGCCCAAAGATACACTTTCCTTCACTGACGGACTGAGCCTGCAAGACTATGAAGCTGAAGAGTAAGTTTTTATAATGCTCAGGAAAACTGGCTGAATCACCTTTGATGAATTATCTATATAACTGTAGAAGGCTATAAATATTTTCCCTTACCCGTTCCCTTGAGTACTGGAGCAGCCTGAAGGATGGCTCAGGGAAGTGCTGCTAGCACATGGACTTTTCTTAGTAGATAAATCAAGTACACCGTCTGTAGAGACACAAAGAAATACCTGAGGACATTAAGAACTGAAACAAATATGAACTGGATAGACTAAAAGTTAGGAAATAACATTTGTTATACTGTTATACCTAGGTAACATTTGTCATACTGAGGTATTTACATTAAAAAAAGGTAGTTTCTTCCAAAGAAACAAATTTAGCAAAGCATGTTATACTGTTGTACATATAATATACATGTATTTTTCAAGGCTAAGTATCTTGTCAACAGAGCAAAAGAAAGTTAAAACATTATAGAAGATGCTAAGATATATTGAGATATTGGAAACACCAGTTACACAGCAAGGGTTCTGCACTAGAATTATTATACTTCATTTTCTAAACCTTTAGTCAAATGTATGAATATATTAAAAAAAACCAAAAACCTACATTCCCAAATTCCTCAAGATTTATCTACTTTAAACTCCAAAAACACACAAGATAATCTGAAGGGATGAATCATTTAACAGCTTATAATTTGTATATATTTTAACTATTCTTTTTGTTTTTGTTTTTGGAGACAGGGTTTCTCTGTGTAGCCCTGGCTCTCCTGGAGTTTGCTTTGCAGACCAGGCTGGCCTCAAACTCAAGAGATCCACCTGCCTCTGCCTCCCAAGTGCTTGGACTAAAGGCATGCTCCATTACCACCCAGCTAACTATTCTTTTGATACAAAAATGTGTATTTAAGATAAATCTTTTAAGAAAGATCCTGCAAGTTCAAATTTCAACCACTAAATTTTGTTTAAGAGTTTTTTTTGTTTTTTTCAAGACAGGGTTTCTCTGTGTAGCTTTGCGCCTGTCCTGGAACTCACTCTGTAGCCCAGGCTGGCCTCGAACTCACAGAGATTCGCCTGGCTCTGCCTCTCAGATGCTGGGATTAAAGGCATGCGCCACCACCGCCTAGCTAAGAGTTTTTAAAAAATTAAAGTATTTTAAAATGGTGTTCAAATTTAGTGAAAAAAAAAGGAAAATGAAACATCTTAATATCATAACAGCTTGCAAGTGTAACCTAAAAACGAGATGAATCACAGATTTGTGTATTAATGCATAAAATTAAAGACTTTCTTTTCATCAAAGTTAATTTTCCCTTTATAGACATAACTTGACAACTTCCAAAGTTGTCATTCCATCCAGAGTTAAGAAAAGATAATTCAGAGCTTCTGATTTTAATTTCTAGCTGGCTAGCAGGAGGTCTTGGTATCTATGTCAACAGTAAATCCTAAATAGGATATACTTAAAACTTGAATCGGAGGATGTTGCAACTCCCCATATTTCAAGTTGTTAGATATATGCAACTAAACTTCTAAAATTAAAAGAGCCCAGCCTCATATAAAGTTTTTAGAAATCACTAAAACATCTACAAACAACTGTTATGTTAAAGAACCAAGTAGCATCTTATTAAATATCTAATACCCAACTGGAGAGATCTACAAAGTAAATGTAGTGCTTAGAATATTTCTAACCCAAGACAGTTGCTACAAGTTAGCCTCCACTACTAACACTATAGATACATCTCTATGTTGCCACTTTTATAAATCTGAAGCTTCTGATGCAGTATCTGGAGTCAAGAGATTTTTAGTGAAAATGCTATTCTGTAGTAAAGACAACAATCCTCAATCAAACAGAAAAATGCCAGGCAGTGATGGCTCTTGTCTTTAATCCTAGCACTCCCAGGAGGCAGAGACAGGCAGGTGAATCTCTGTGAGTTCTAGGCCAACCTGATCTACAGAATAGGTTCCAGGACAGCCAGGCTACATAGAGAAACCCTGTCTTGGAAAAACAACAAACAAAACCCCGAAAAAACACAACTCTGAAAACGCAGTAAGCAAAGGTGCACTGGTCAGTGTGAACAGGGCCAGAAGGGTTCCTGTGTGGGCTGCTCTCAAAACAAGACATTCTGTTCACTGTTTGCCATATCCAAACAGAGAGAAAAGGGAGAATAAAAGAAAGCCTACTCAAACACATACTTCAATAAGTAACTACCACCAGTCCATTAAAGGGGACATCTTCATAAATTACTTAAGAAAAAAAATGGGTCCTTTTGAAGTGATTATTTTTAAAAATTTTATTTCTAAAATCAAGACATTTCTTTCCAACAAATCCATCCATAACATACCTTTTCTGCTATTCTTAAGTTTTGAATACACCAATTATAATCACTTTAGAAGTTCAAATAGTGCCTCAGTTGCAAACCTGCTGAGAGCACACTGTGCAAACACAAACCAGCAGGGATTTTCAATCTATTTAAAACACACTTCAGAGATGTAAGAAACATCTGAACAAAACTGATAACCTCTTCATGTTTTCACTGATTTGGGTCCTTAATAATACTTATTTTGGAAGTATCTTCAAATTATTTCCTTATTTAGTTCATGTGAATATATTACACTTAGCTATCTAAAGTATATTCTACTGTCTTTTATTTATAATACTATTTATTTTTATTTTTAAAGGCAGGTCTTATTATGCAGCCCTTGTAGACTAGGCTGGCTTCAAACTCAGAGAGCCTCGTCCTGCCTGTACTTCCCAAGTGCTAGGATTAAAGGTGTGCATTACCACAACAGGCCTGATACTCTTTTGTAATTATAATGCATATTTTTACTTATCTCATTTGTAAAGTGTAACTTCCAAGCAAAGGGTATTTCTCAGATAGGTACTAATACTAGAACATATAGGATAAATAAGAGAAATTTGCCTTTTCACAGGTTTAAAAATCTGATATATTATTTTAGAAAGTGAAAATGCTTATATTCCTCACATGTTAAAGTTTAAAAATAACTGCCTGACTTTCCTGGGTGGTGTATCCATCACAATCACCATGTGCTGATAGGTTAAGACTGTGCAACAATGCTATCTGTACTTCTCTGTCACTGAGTAGTCAGGACAATTTAAAAATGACATTTTTTTTTTTTTTTATACTTCAAGGACCGCTTTAATCAAATAAGTTAATTGCAGCAAATTAATTACAAAATATATTTGTACAAAAGACATAGCATCTTTAGTTAATTTCAATCTAAAACAGAGTTTTTTTTTTTTTTTAATTTAAAAATGACATTATTTTTAAGAGACAAGGTCTCACTATGGTGCCCAGACGATGCTCCTGCCTCAGCTCATGTAGTTGGGACATACAGGAGCATCTGCCCATGACCAGCTAGAATCACATTATTTTTATCCTACTCTTGTTGCTAGTACCCTATTTGTAATTTTCTTTCTCCCCACATTAAAATCTTCTGATTGGAGAGAGGAGACCATGACAACAAACCATACCTTGTTCGCTAGGTTCTGACTGAGACTTTCTGACAGTAAGGTCCAGAGGTGAGTCTTGGTCAGCCATGAGAAGTTTGCTGAGCACGGGGTTCTGAGTAGTTGCAGCCGTGGGAGAGGTGGTGACTGGAGATGCTTTCGGCAGGCTTTGGTTCTTTGTGCTATTGGGCTGGCTGGGGTCCTGAGTAGAGCTATTTTTTGAGGTATATTCAGCAGCAAATTGTTGGATCATTCGCTGCATGATCTCACGGACCACTAGGGGAATATTGGGGCCGGAGACCCAGGGACTGTCTGTAAACAAAGATTTATTTACTTTTAAAGTGGGACAATGAACTAAGAAAAAAAAGACAGCTTTCAAGAAAACATGAAACTTCACTTTAGTTTTTCTTTAAATTAATCTAGTATCCTAACAACTGTATTCACCATTTATTTATATTCTTAACTGGTAAGCATTTAGATCACAGATTATTGAAAATAAAATAGCAAATGGTATCTTTTGGTAAGAATCACTTACCTGGTATGGAAATACCTAAGCTTTCTTAGGAAATAGTTACTGTCAACATCTATAGATAATGTCAAGTTTTCCCTAAACTATCTTCTCACATCCTTTAAGTAGGGGTTACTGAATCTATAACAGCTTAATTTACTTCTTATTAATGACTAAAGGAATAACAAAGACTATAAAAGATATTTAACTTTAGGATCCAGGATTTAATTTCAAGATCCATGTAAAGACAGATTGCTGGGTGCTACCCCCAGAGTTTCTGACTCAGCAGCTTGAGGATGGCCTTGAGAAATGGCATTCCCAACAAACTGACAGCTGCTGATGGTCTGGGAACCATGGTTTTAGAACTCCTAGCTAGGAGTTTAAAAGTCACATTTCAAAAGCCGAAGACAACATTTTTGTAATGAAATAAACACCTAAGTGATCAATGTTTAGACAATGCTAATTCAAAACAAAGAACACAGGAATTCACCGACTGGAAAGGATCTTCAAGTTCAAATGGGGTTAAGATGAAAGAGGAAACAATCTGTGTAAACCTGTTATCTTCACATTTCTATAATCACCTAGAGACTGTATCTGCTGATTTCTGTATCCCTAATCTTGCCTGGTATAAAGTGTTCAATTTATTTGGGTAATAAGTACAACAATCAAATCCTTTACCAACTAATACCTTTAAAACAAGAGAAATGTGACATAAATTTGTACAGGATGTTACTAATAAAACATATTTTTAACTCTTCACCTAACTTCATGTTTTACAGTACACTTGACTCCCCCCAAGGCCTATCCAAGGCCTTTACAAGAGTTCTCAAAAAGTTTTAGTTTCCTTATTTGTTAAGGTTTAGCTAGAAAAAGCAAATGAGTATTCATAATAGTCTGGAAACGTGAGGAACTCTAGAGGTTTTTGATTTATGAACTTAAAGAAAATCTGATTTTTTTAAACTACTATTAAAATATAAAACCTCCACAGTAAGAACAAATCATCAAAACCCCATAAGGCTCCTAACAGGTGCCAAAGAACAATACCTGGTACCAGAAAATGCTCATGAAGTGACACTTACCTACAGACTTGCTCTACACATTTCTACCCACCTAAGTCATATTTAATAACCCCACAGTTCCTCTATAAATACACTCAGTGTTGCAATCAGCTTATAAAAAAGATATTGAATAAAATTGTTTTTACAACTAATTCCAATTTTTTTATCAAAACATGAGCCATATACTGCCTTTATATTTTATAATATTTATAAATATATATAATATTTTTATCCACTCAATTTTTGTGTGTGAGGGGCAATGGTGTCATGATACATATGGAGGTCAACGGACAATTTGCAGCAGTCAATTCTCTCCTTTCATCATGGGGGTCTTGGGGATCCAACCTGGGTTGTCAGGCTTGATAAGCAAAAGCACCCTTATCCATCAAGCCATCTAGGCAGCCCTTTTGATATGCATTTAATGTGTATGTGTGAGTACCTGCACAGGGGTGTGTGTGTGAGTGTGTGTGAAATGTACATTAATATAAATTAACACAAATAAACAGAAATTGCTACCTATGTCTGAAGCTTGTATAGGTCAGAGAAGGCATGACATCTCGAACTGGAGTCACAAGTGGTTGAGTGGCTATGTGTATGCCAAGAACTGAACCCATGTCCTCTACCAAGAGCAGCAAGTGCTCTTAACTCCTGAGCCATCTCTCCAGCACCTAACATTGGTAATCTTGTTTATTTTTGGAGACAGAGTTTCATTATTTAGCGTTGGTTGGCCTGTAACTCACTATGTAGACCAAGCTGGTCTGGAACTCAGTGATCTGCCTACTTCTACCACAATTAAAAGCAATGAATCACACTGGCTTCTGAATTTTCTTTCCTTTTTTGGGAGTGTGTTGTGTGTTGAGACAGGATTTCTCTGTGTAGCCCTGGAGTCCTGAAACTCACTCTGTAGATCAGGCTGGCCTCAAACTCAGAGATCCTCCTGCCTCTACTTTCTGAGTGCTGGGATTAAAAATGTATGCCACCACCACCTGGCCTAAATTTTTTTTATTAATAGTTATATATTAGTGGCATATATGAGGTACGTTTTTACCTCATGGAAAGCAAGAGAATATGTAATAAAAAGGAAAATTGCTAAACAGATGGCAAAATGTAGCAATTTATGGGATTTCTGTGTTGATTAATAACTATTAAAGAGCTCTGTGAAATATTTCATGATAAGAACTATTAAGTTCCACCTTGGGTGTTTAAAAGCCAGTATTACATCTTTTCCCTTTATTGAATGAACACCATAGTCATGAGACAAAATATTCAATGTGTTTAAAGTTCTCTATATTCTAAGAGTTTCTTGACTGTATTCATTCTTTGATTTATTTAAAACATTCTGTAATTATGGTCATTCCTAAGGAAACACTCACAAATGAGTCAAGTAAAAGCAATTATCACCAGATGCAGGAGGAAAGAACCTGCAGGTAAACATGTAACTGTTACAGCACAGCACAGCTGGATGTGGTAGTGCACCTTTTACCCCAGCACTCTGGAGGCAAAGGCAAAATATTTTCCATAAACTGGAGGCCAGGCTGGTCTATACTGTGAACTCCAGCATAGCCAAGGCTATACCAAGACCCTGTCTCCAACAAAACAAAACAAACTAACAAGCACATACACAAACCCTGCCACAGCACAGCCAGTGGTATATTTCAAAATGCAAATACTTTTTAAAAAATTATTAAACAAATCTTTGAGATCTCTCTCTCTCTCTCCCTCTCCCCCTCCCTCTCCCTCTCCCCGCCCCCCCCCCCCATCTCTCTCTCTTTCTCTGCCCTGGAGCTCACTATGTAGACAGGTCTGGCCTTGAACTCACAGAGATCCATTTGCTTTTGCCTCCCAAATGATGGGATTAAAGGCTACCACAGCTGGCAGAATTATCAAAACTTTCAATATACAGGTAACAAAGCAGGCTGAAAAAGAATGTGATCACGATAACCGTTGAGAGGTATAGCTCTTCTTAGGACTTGTTGTATTGGCCCAATCACAAAGACTACTTTTACTGCATGTGTATTCCTACTTAGCTGTACAAAACTCCTACATAATTATTTAAAATACACAGTTTACAACCCTTGGACAAACTAAATCCAAGCATCATAATTAGAGGCTAAACATGCCAAACATGAAAATCTGAACCACAAAATGCCCTGAAATTCCAGTCTTTCAAGTGTTGACATAAGACTCAAAAATGTTTGAACTTTGGATTTTCAGATTAGAGTTCTCGAATGGTAAGTCCACACAAAGATTCTAATATCTGAAACTTAAAAACACTTTCACACTCTTTAGCATTTAGGATAAAAGAAAGCCAATATAGAGTTATAAAAACTCTTCTCTTCAGAAAAAACTCATTGCCATCTCCCTGGATAATTGCCCATTTTTGGCATTTAGAGCATGCAAATGTCCATCTGAGATCTTTTCATAAAGATTAATAAAATACTTTCAAAGTAACAATATTAACATTTAAAGCAAAAAGAAAGAATTTCCAATTCCAAAGCAACAGTTTTTCTAAGCACCTCACACCAGCGGACAACCAATATACAAATAACTCAAGTTTCACACAAATTCCAACTCTTGAAATCCTAAAACCAATTCTAAGATAAGAATCCCTACTGTAAACATTAGGAACCAACAGCTTATAAGAACTTGAACATAAGTTATTCTTTTAGGACAAAGGCACAGAACTAAGTAGGGTAGAATGTCCCTGAAGGAATCTGCTACGTCAATGCCTCCTAACCAAGAATCGAGTAAAAGTGTACACTTGGGAGAAGGCGGTCTATCTTTAGTTTAAAAAGTTGCTAAACAACATACAGACCAATGACATTGTCTGTGTACACTCTAGTGGAGAACAACTGTAAACATATTTGGATAATAAGCTGCTACTAGTTTATACCTTAAATGTCAATATCCCCATCCTTTTTTGAGACAGGGTCTTACTATGTAGACCTGACTGGCATGGAACTCGTAATGTAGATCAGGTTTTCCTGGAACTCTTAAGAGATTGGCCAGCTGAGATTAAGAGTGATAGCACACCGGCGGCAATGTGAATTCCTTTACTGAAACAATCAAATACAAAATTCATAAAATTATTTTTTTAAAAAACATAATTTTGGAACTGGGGCACTTAATTTGATAAAGTGAGCCTGAAAGACTCATTTGGGAGATTTAGGTCAGAGTGTCAATGAGTATTAAAGGTAAGTGGTGGCCTACTTAAAAATTTGATGTGCCTAGGAATCTGATGGAACAATGAAAATACAAAAACATGTATTTTCCCCCAAACAACAAGCTTTGTTAAGGAATACCCTAAGTTTATAGGACTTCTCACATCAGTAATGTTCTGAAAACACTGAGCACACTAAGCAGGACAACTGGTATCTAACAGTCACCAAATATTAGAGTCCTTTTTCACACTTCCAGCGCACTGTCCACCTTGAGAAGGAGGAAGGGCATCTCTGGAGGAATGAGTGGTCTAAAGTAGCACTGGCCATGTGAATGCACTAAAGGAGATGGGCTCTCTGGGTCTGCTGAGGGTTAAACGTACCCAAGATAATCAGCAGTACCAAGAACTCCTTTTTTCCTTTCCATTCCAGCTGGCCTAAACTCAAGAACCTCCCACCCCAGCTTCTCCACTTCATGGACCTCAAGTGCGCACGACTATGCCTTCCTTGTAGGAAACACTTTTAGAAACTATCATAATCACATCTACCTTTGCAGAAGAAGGAATGTGTAATTAAGGAACAGAAATTAATTCAGAAAGAATTTATTGAAGGTGAAGACTCTACTGGACATAGTGGCACACAACTTTAATCCCCGCATTTGGGAGACAAGAGGCAGGAGGGATTTCCTATGAATTCTAGGTTAGCCAGTAGTACATAGTGAGACCCTACTGAAAGAAAGAAAAGGGGAGGGGAGAGAAGAGAAGAGAAGAGAAGAGAAGAGAAGAAGAGAAGAGAAGAGAAGAGAAGAGAAGAGAAGAGAAGAGAAGAGACAGACAGAGACTCTTCACTAACTAAAACAAGATCATAAAGAGGTTACGCAAATAAAGAAAAGCTGGTGTACTGACACATGCCTTTAATCTCAGCACTTGGGAGGCAGGTGGATCTCCGAGTTCAGGACAACCTGATCTACAGAGTGAGTTCCAGGACAGCCAGAGCTACAGAGTGAAACCCTGCAGGAGACATGGTGCTGGAAGTAGGGGTGGGGTTTGTGGGGGTGGGGCAGAATGGATAGACAGACTGACAACAACATAAAAAGAAAGAAAGAGTTGGAGAGATGGCTCAGTGGAGCATTTGTTCTTGTAGGGGGCTGGGATTTGATTTCCAACACCCACATGGTAGCTCACAATCATCTATAATTCCATTTCCAGGGTATCTAACTTTCAAGCGCACCAAGCCACACATGTGGTGCACATACATACATCCAGGAAAAATAATCATATGTAAAATAAAATGAATAGATTCTTTTAAAGTTTCTTTTTTAAGAAATAGAAGAACTGATTCTCTAAAAAGAATCCCTAAGCCTCAAGACTGATACATGCCTCTTTTTGACACTGCTACACAATGCTGACACTGCTACACAATGCTATTGCGGTTTTTTTTAAAATCTCATAATGTCCTAAGCTATATTTACATTTCTGTGTTAGACCACATTCATAGCTATCCTCTGCTGCATGTGGCCTGAGAGTCATGGGTTGGACAAGACAGGTGGAGAGATCTTTTCTGCTTTTCAAAACCAATATAAAACAAGCCTCTTTAAGGAAAATGATGTGCTGGAAATTCTAGAGGGAGCTATTAAATTCTATATAAAATGTAAGCAACAATGTCTTATTAGTGTTCATTTTCCTACTTAATAGTTTAAAAAATATTCAGTGAAATGAAATGATGTCAATGTGGGTAGAGCAATGGCTCTGAGGTTAGGAGCACTTGTTGCTCTTGGAGAAGTTCCAGATTCAGTTCCCAGTACCCACATGATTCACAACCACCAAACCTCCAGTTCCAGGGGCTCTATACCTTCTTCTGACCTATGAGAACAACAAGCACACACGGTTCAGACATGCAGGAAGGCAAAACACTCTCACATATAAAATAAAAATAGTTTTTAAAAGACTATATACAAAAATGCTTACAATACAACTGTAAAATTCAACTATATTTTTACTTCAAATGAAATTTCAGGTCAGATTTTCAATTTACAGAACTACTGGTTTTTATAATTGTTAAGGATTTAAACTAGCATTTTATATTTCTAAAACTTGTCTAAAAAAATAGAGTTTCACAATAAATTTATGAACTATTCAACTAAAACCATCACTTCGGAATTCAAAAGAGCAATAGGTTGTCTTAACCTTATTCCAAATTTATGTTCTAAGAGTAACTTAAAATTACAATGAAATTATGGGGATTAATATAAGACAAGCAGGATGTGTCATCTGTTACTGAAACCAACCTTTTCTATAAAAGACTGCATTGAGGAACTCTTCTGCTTGTCTCTGGAGTCGAGTGACTTTTGCGTGCTCTTGTTTAAGCAAAGCTTCTTGCCCAGCTCCGGAAGCTGGCTCATCCAGACCGACTAAGTGTCCCTGTAAAAATATCGCGTGAAATGTTTGTACAAAATCTCTCCCCATTCAAAGATCCAAAGCACAGATGCATAAATACAAGTGTTACTAGCCAATAAGATAAACTAGTATAATATAATTAAAATATTTAGAAACTTTTAATCTGTTTAAATACTTAAAACTTAAATTCTGTTCCTAAGTAACTGTATTATAATAGTAGCTCTCAGATCTTACTGGATTGTTAAGTTGATAAATAAGTCAGATCTAGCACTGTGATAGCGAACTAAAACCACACACTGTCTGTTCCAAGTACATTTCAGTATTTTAGTTACAGTATGTACGTCTTTGAACATACATACATGCAATAAGATGGGAATTTAAAGTTTCCAAAATGCTGCAATCAACTCATTCCAGAGACTCCCAACATGACTTCAAGGCTGCTGGAGCACTGTGCAAAGCTGATAGAGCTCTGCACTTACTTCCAGCCTTGCCTCTCACAAGCCAACAGGAAACCAGAACAATGATGGTGACCACAGAAAATAAGATAGGGAAATGCACAGTATGCATTCTAAGCATGCTTTAAGTCCTGTGTTCACATTCCTTCTGCGTCACTGCAGTGTTTAAACTCATGTGTTTACTTTCACCACTAACTAAAGAAGCTTTCTAAACAAGAAAGTGGGCCATACTTTGCACAATAAAATGTGTATAAGAATTGAGAGCACATTATAACCCACAAACTCCTCAAAGATTTAAAATGCATCCACTAATGTTTGCAACCACTTCCTATGATTTCTCCATTATAATTATCATCATACCTATTTGTTTCACATTTAAACTTCTTCATCAGGATATAATTCAGTGATAGAACTAAGCCACGTAATGTAAAACCCAATGGATTTTATTCATATCTATAAATTGTTGCCATCACCATGTGAATATTTATATCCCATTACATATAACCTCCATCCCCCTGCTTATATCCAGCCTTAAGCAGCCAGTTATACATTATTTCACTTCTGAAGATACGCCTGCTGTGGCTATTTCATCTAAATGGAGCCATATTTCCTCCTAGAGGGTAACATTTCCTCCTAGAAAATAACTTCAAGGTTCATCTGTATCATGGCAGATGTTGGCATTTCCCCCTTTTTTTTAAACTGCTAAATGAACATTCCATTTTATGGCTATACCACATCTTATCCATTTAACAGCTGATGACTATTTGGACAGTTTCCACTTTTCCATTATCACGTAAGTAATGAGAGTATTGAGTCCTTAAGTTTTTGTATGGATGCTTATTTTCATTTTCTTAGCTACACAGTTAAGAGGTAATTTCTGGATCATATGTTAACTATGCTCAGCATTTGAAGAAGTATAAAAGTAGCTGTACCACTTTATACTCACAACAAAAATGCATGGAGTTTTCAAGTTCCCCATATAGTCACGAATACCTTTTTTTTCAATTATCCATCTGTGGTAGTTTGAATGTAATTGGCCCCCATAATCTCATAGGGAGTGGCACTATTAGGAGGTGTGGCTTTGGTGGGGTGGTTATGGCCTTGTTGGAGGAAATGTGTCACTGTGGGGGTGGTCTTTGAGGTTTCCTATGCTCAGGATACCGCCCAGTGTCTCAGTCAACTTCCTGATGCCTTCAAGATGTAGGACTCTCAGTTACTACTCCAGCGCCATGTCTGCCTGCACGCTGCCATGCTCACTGCCATGATGATAACAAACTGAACCTCTGAAACTGTAAGCAAGCCACCCCAGTTAAATGTTTTACTTTGTAAGAGTTGTTGTGGTCATGGTGTCTCTTCACAGCAATACAAACCCTAAGTAAGACACCATTTTAAAAGAAACGTGCTATGAATGTCATGCTTTGGTTTAGGTTTATACCTTCCCGATGTCATATGATGTCAGGCTTTTTCTGTGCTCTCTGGTCGTCTGAATACTTCTTTGAAGATTCAGATTATCTGCTCACTTTTTAATTAGACTATGTTTTTATTGTTAAGAGTTTTTGATACAGTCTGTCTATTATTAGGCATATAAAAGCATTTTCTCCCCATTCTGTAAGTTTTCTCAACATTTCATTAATGCCACTGTTTGCAGGAAATAAGTGTTTATGTGCATGTGTGCATACGTGTTTTAGTAGTATAGAGGATCTAACCTAGGGACTCAGACATACCAGGTGAATGAATGCTCTATTACTTAGCTACATACCCAACCCTCTTTCTCCATTTTTTTTTTAAGGTGTGTGCAAGTGAATACGTGCACACACATAGAAACCAGAAGCAGATGTCAGATTCCCTGGGGCATTAGGCATGCACTGATACACAAACCTGCAGCAAAGCATCAATACATACACATAAACACATCCAACTTAAAACTCTATATAGCATAAAGTTTTACTCCTGCCCCCCCCATATTTATATGGTACTGATTGCTTTTAATTGCTGTATTACTCTAGTTAGAACCTCCTAAAATGAAGTTGAATGGAAGTATTAATCACAGTCAGTACTATGTTATTCCTCATTTTAGGAAGAAGCTGTTTCAGTCTTTGGGTCTTAAGTAAGACAGTGCTTTTGCAAAAAGTTGTGAAAAATCGTGGTTTGGTCACACTTTTTAAGTTATCTACTGAGATGCTTGCATGATGTCTGCCATTTATTTTAGCAACACATTGTATTATATTAATTGATCTTGGTGTATTAAACCAACCTTTCAACCCTGAGGTAAATCTCACTAGATAATGGTATATTTGAGCTTAGTCTTCAGTGATATTTCTGCCTAGTTTGGCATGGGTAATAATAGACTTCTTTAAGAAAAAAAAAAGTGTTCTTCCCATACTTTGGAAAAGTTAGTTAGGAATTAGTATTAATACTTTAAGTATTTGGTAAATCCAGAATCCATGGTTTTTCTTTGATAATTTTTTTAAAAAGATTTATTTTATTTGTATGAGTGTTTGCCAACATGCATATATGATTCTGGAACTTCGAAGGTGGTATCAGATACACTGGATCTGGAGTTACAGATGGTTGTGAACCACTATGTTGAATACTGGGAACTAAACCTGGGTCTGACCCAAAAACAACCAGTGCTTTGAACTACTGTGCCATCTCTCCAGCCTCCAGACTATAGGTATGTGTGAAATAATTCTTTTCTACACTGTAAAGATTTTTCACTTAAATTGGTTTAATAAAAAAAAACGGACTGGCCGGGCGGTGGTGGCGCACGCCTTTAATCCCAGCACTCGGGAGGCAGAGGCAGGCGGATCTCTGTGAGTTCGAGGCCAGCCTGGGCTACCAAGTGAGTTCTAGGAAAGGCGCAAAGCTACACAGAGAAACCCTGTCTCGAAAACCAAAAAAAAAAAAAACAAAAAAAAAAAAACGGACTGGCCTATAGCTGGGCAGGAGAGATATGGGGGGGGGGGGGGGGGGGGGGGAGCCAGACTAGGAGAATTCTGGGAAGAAGGGCAGAGTCAGGAGAGTCACCAGCCACACATAGGAAGTAGGAGGTATATAAGATGAAGTAATAAGCATGAGCCATGTAGTAGCACTTAGATAAGAAACATGGGTTAATTTAAGTTGTAAGAGCTAGTTAGTAGTAAGTCTGAGCTATCGGCTGATCATTTATAATTCATATTAAGTCTCCATGTCAGTTATTTGGGAACTGGGAGGCAGGAAAGAAAAGTCTGCCTACAAATGGTGCCCAAGGTCCAGGGCCATGTAATCCACATAATCTATTTTTTAAAAAAGAAGGATCTAAAACACACAGAAACAGAGCCAAACCCGGCTTTCTATTCTCATGTCTCTCATGTTGGGTTGCAATACCAAGATGCAGCTGCCTGGGGGAAGAGCCAGTTGCCAGCTGCCATGCACTAAGCTAAGATACACTTGTGGTGGCTAATATAGCAGTTTAAGATTTGTCTCATGCGATGAAAAAAACATTACAGACACACAGTAAAGACAGATTCAAACTGAAAAAAACCTCTAAACAGGTTACAGTATGTTTAAAAACATACTTAGGCTTGAGAGAGAAAAAAGATACAGACAATCATAAAAAAAGAAACACATAGTTTTAAAATAATAAAGTCCTTAAAAGGGGAGTAAAGTAATAAAAACAAGCTACATAAAGATAAGAAGTACACAGACAGTCTAGATACTGTATGTTATTGTGTTGTCTTTGAATTTTTTGACAGCTGAGGAAGGAACGATAGCTACTAAGATACACTGGATTGCTGTGGGATGGTCTTTATGTCAAATGTGTTGCTGATTGGTCAATGAATAAATCACTGATTGGTCAGTGGCCAGGCAGGAAGTATAGGCGGGACTAACAGAGAGGACAATTGAGAGAACAGGAAGCTGGGTGAAGGAGACACTGCCAGCTGCCATCAGGACAAGGAAGATGTAAAGTACCGGTAAGCCACAAGCCACGTGGCAAGGTATAGATTAATAGAAATGGATTAATTTAAGCTGTAAGAACAGTTAGCAAGAAGCCTGCCACGGCCATACAATTTGTAACCAATATAAGTCTCTGTGTTTATTTGGTTGGGTCTGGATGGCTGTGGGACTGGCGGGTGTCAGAGATTTGTTCTGACTGTGGGCCAGGCAGGAAAACTCAAGCTACACTGGATTATAAAAAACTGCTGGATTAAAACAACCTATATATTTTTAAAATGTCTTGACTTCAAAATGGAAATCAAAAGATATGCTACTTTGGGGAAAAGGTTATGCTTTCATTTCCACAGGAAATGAGAGACTGTGGATTCATTCTAGGTTAAAGACGATCAGGGAAGACCCCCCTGAAAATCCTGACTACAAACATAAAGGAATAAAGCTAGAAGAACTACATGACACATGATATATAGTTTACCTACTCAAATATAAAACAAGAAATCATCTTTGACTAACTTGTGTACAACATACAGTCTATACTTATATTAATACACATATGCATGTTACCTTTAAAAGTTTATGTATTTTCATGGGGGCTAGAGAAATGGCTCAGAGGTTAAGAGCACTGGCTACTCTTCCAGAGGTCCTCAGTTCAAATCCCAGCAACCACATGGTGGCTCACAACCATCTGTAATGAGATCTGGTTCCCTCTTCTGGCCTGTAGTTATACATGCAGGCAGAACACTGTATAAATAAATCTTAAAAAAACAAAAAAAGTTTATGTATTTTCAGAGCAAGAGGACCAAACACCAATAAAAACTGATGGCCCAGGTGATCCCATATCCAGAACAGCTTCAAGGCTGCTGGCTGAGATGACTCAGGCTCATAGAATACTACAGCCAAGACCTAACAATTATCCTGATTTTCTTAGGGTTCCCCCCAAATTACTGGCACCCTCAAACAATAGGAAGTAGACTAAAGGACGGTGCCCACATTCCCAAAAGATGGGTTATGGGTATTTATTATCATTTAAGGGGGGTTGGTTACAAGTTGTTTTTGGTAATGATCAGGAAAAAAGCTCAACAAAGGAGATTAGAGTCAGGGATCTCTTTCTGAAGAGAAAAGGCGGGGTGAGGGAGATATAGAAATGACAGTATAAAAGAGTAGATTGTTAAATCTACTTTTTTTGGTTTTTCGAGACAGGGTTTCTCCGTATAGTTTTGGTGGCTGTCCTGGATCTCGCTCTGTAGACCAGGCTGGCCTCGAACTCACAGAGATCTGCCTAGCTCTACCTCCTGAGTGCTGGGATTAAAGGCGTGCACTACCACTGCCCGGCTATTAAATCTACTTTTAAACTAAAAAAAAAAACCACAAACAAACAAAAACAAAACAAAACAAAAAACACCCTACTAGTCTTAAATATTTCACATTGGCATGGATTTTGGTATACTGATAGAAATTTAAAGTTAATTTGGTTATACTGTATGTGTATTTCCACTCTTGTTTGAGGTATTGTGTTTATGCAGCTCATTTTAAAATGTATAATTAAGAAATACAGATTAATAACCATTTATAAGAGTCAAACTTATAGTCATATTAGGTATGTTTTCAAGGTTATACACAGATTATATTTAGATAGAAAGGAGGTCTTCAAATACTTCAAAGACCTACAGAATATGGTATTTAATATGTTTAATAACCTAAGGCTTTTCATGACAGCAAGACACATCTTCTGACAGCACCAATCTACTTCAGAAAAGATGATGGGCATTGAGGAACCTCCATATGGAGTTTGCTTTTTTAATGCCATTTGGACAAAAATCTGCCCTTGCCTCAATTGCTGACAGTATACTATCCAAACTGGACCAGCAAGACGCAAAAGAAAGCGACTGCCAAACTTTGAAAAGACAAAGTAAGACAATCCTTCAAAATTTCCTGGTTCAGAGCTAAGTCTATCAGATATTCTAGGCCTATAGGCCAAAGATGGATGCCTCAACATTACAGAGGAACTTTGGGTGACTGTCCAGGCAGCCAGATGTCTCTGTCACTAGGTAAGATTTCACCCATCTGGGGTCTTTGATAGAGTTGATGAAGACTAGATAGTTAAACTAGTCTAGTTAAAGTTTTCTTTAGTTGTAAGATGAATTTGGTAGAAAACTTTAGAGTCATGTAGATAAAAGAGTACTTTCTCTAATTTTGCCAAATACAAATGAACAAGATATTGTAACTGTAAATCTTACTTGATGACTGTTTTTGTTGTATATAATTTTACTATGTTAAAGTTAAAACCTTCCTTTTTAATTAGACAAAAAGGGGAAAATACAGAATATTCCAAAGAAACGTCCACCAACAAGTATGTTTAGTTTTTCACTTTTTTTTTTTTTTTTGGTCTTTCGAGACAGGGTTTCTCTGTGTAGCTTTGCGCCTTTCCTGGAACTCACTTGGTAGTCCAGGCTGGCCTCGAACTCACAGAGATCCGCCTGGCTCTGCCTCCCGAGTGCTGGGATTAAAGGCGTGCGCCACCATCGCCCGGCTAGTTTTTCACTTTTAATTGTCAATTTAATCTCCTCGTTTGCTCTAGGTTGTACTCATTTCCTAGCGCTACTTTAACATAATACCATAAGTCTCAAACAGTAGAAGTTTATTCTCAAAGTCATGGAGCCTACTTGTCCAAAATCTTGGTGTTTGCTGAGTTCTTTCCTTTCTGAAGGCTCTAAAAATCCTTCTATACTTGCTTCTACCTCTGCTGACAACCTTTGGTATTCCCAGGTTTACCACGTTGTAATCAAACCTCTGCGTCTATCTTTATACATCCCTTTCCCTCTATATGCTTGTCTGTCCCTTCATGTCTCTATCCTTACTTAAAAAGACACCAAGTCATTGGATTCAGGGATCACATTGACCCACTATCACTTCATTTCAACCTGACTATATTAAGACTCCAAAGGTCTAATTTTTCAAATAAAGTCACACTCATAAGTACCATCAGTTACTATTCTTTTTCAACACAACTTTGGGGGAGGGGCATAATTCAACTCACAATACAGATCCATTCAAATATCTTTTTTTTCCCCTTTCCTTTTTTTCCCTCCTGAGACAGGGTTTCTCTGTGTAACAGCCCTAACTGTCATGTAACTCTCTCTATAGTCCAGGCAGGCCTTGAACTCAGAGAGACCCACCTGCCTATGTATCCCAAGTGCTGGGATTAAAGGCATGCACCACCACCACCTGGTTCAAATATATTTCTTAAATAAATGAATATTGATACTTCACTTTTTCTAGAAATTTACCCCATCAAGTTATTTAATTTTTAGCATATAAATTATTCATAATATTTCCTATGCAATCTCTTTTGCCATATCCTTATTTGCCATACTTGCATCCTTATTGCCATAAAAATGGAGGTAATTCCCCCATTATCATTCATGATTAGTTGAGTCTGTTCTTTTTTTAATCAGCAGTTTACCAATCTTGTTAATGCTTTCAAAGAAATAGCTTTTAGTTTTGCTGGAGTTTTTTTTTTAAAGTACTTTTATTTAATGTGTATGGGGGTCTTGCCTGCATTTATGTCTGTACAGTATATACGTGCAGTGCCCACAAAGGCCAGAAGGCAGCACAGGATCCCCTGCAACTTGAATTAAGACAGTTGTGAGCTACTATGTGGGTCTTAGGACTTGAACCAAAGTCCTCTGGGAGAGCAGTTAGTATTCTTAACTACCGAGCCATCTTTCTAGCCCCTTGATTTTTTTCTCTATGATTTTCTATACTATTTTATTTATGTGTGCTCTGATCTCATTTTTCTGTTTGTTTTAGATTAGTCTGTTCATATTTTTTCAGTTTCTTAAGGCAGTGGTTAGGATACTGGTTTGGGATTTCTTTTTACTGTAGGCATTTGAAACCATAGATTATTTATACTGATAATTAGATATCAAGTTTCATTTTAGTTCATCAAGCTAGTCTATAATTTCTTCTGGGATTTGTTCTATCCTCTAACAAAAGTGTTTCAATTTCCACACTTGTGAACTCATTGTATTTCCTGATACATATTTTTAATTTTCATTCCACTTTGTTGGAAAAGTAAGATTGCAACCTTTTAAAAATTAATTTAATTATTAATTTTTGGGTCTAGGGCGTAGCTCAGTCAAGAATGTTTGCATAGCACGTTGGAGCACTCTGGGTTTGATCCTACGAACTGCAGGGGAGAATCTGTCTTATGTCCTAATATATGGTCTATCCTAGAGAATGTTCCACATGTACCTAGTAAAAGTGAGTAATGTGGTCTTGTGTGTATTAAGTTGCTGGGTTTACATGATTCATAATGTTCTGGTTTTCCCCATGTACAAAGCACAGCATCAGTATTTGCCCAGGCTCAATTGAACTTATCATTCTCCTTCTTACACCTCCAAAGTACTGAAACTGCAAGAATAAATCACCTCATCCAATTTGGTAAGTACTTTCTGATGGCATTTCTATATACCATTGTTATGACTTCTCAGGGTCTCTGTCAGGTGTGGCTCTCTTCCAGTCTATCTGCTCTTCCTCCAAACTGCAAGCTGATCTGCCTATACTTGGGCCATACATCAAGCTGTTATCCTCCAATGGCTGTTAGCTGACTATTCTGTTTTTGCCATATACTAGGGCATAAATTGCTAAGCCTGTTGCAACAAAAATGAGGTCATTTTGCAGTGGTAAACTGTCACTAATATTTGAAACTCAGATTTCAGGAAGGCTTTTCTTTGCTTGCTTCTTTTTTTCTGGTAATGCTGACCTTTTTTTTTTTCCTTCTTCCCCTTTTTGGCTTTTTTTTTGAGGCAGGTTTTCTCAGTTTAGCCCTGGCTGTCCTGGAACTTGCTTTGTAGAATGGGCTGGCCTTGAACTCAGAGATCTGCCTGCCTCTGCCTCCCAAGTGCTGGGACTAAAGGCGTGCACCATCACTGCTTGACTTAATGTTAACTTTTTTTAAATGAATCTATGGGGATGTGATTTATTACAACAATGAAATACAGATTAACATTCCTCCAATCTCAGAAACAATTCACAACTAACATATGTTTCTGGGAAAAATATTAGAAGGTATTCCCACATTTCCCAAATGTTAACTTTTTAACACATGTTATTTCAATTGTTACTAAAAAGGAGCTACCAACCTCCTCTGAATTGTTCACCAAAAAGATTCTGTTTTTAATAATGCCTTCAGGTACTTTCTAACTCTATTCTAATTTGTCCATCTAGAAAGAGTTGTAAGAGTTCTCTGTTCTGAAGGTCTATCTCATCCGTTAGAATGTCTGGCTTCTGTGTAAGAGCTAGAGACTGAAACAGTGTTACATGGTTGTTTTAAAACTACTTTTACGGGCTGGGCAGATGGTTCAATCAGTAAAATAATTGTCATGCAAGTACAAGGGCCTGAGTTCAGATCCTTAGCACTCAGGAAAATAGCCAGAAAAGCATGGCCGACAATATCAGCACTGGCGAGGCAGACACTGGATCCCTAGAGCTTGTTGACCGACTGTCCAGCCAAACAGAATGGTGAATGAACTTCAGTTTCAGTGAGAGACTGTCTCAAAAACTTAAGGCGGTTAGGAACTGAAAAACACACCTCCATTAACCTATGTATTCTAGCCACGTGAGAATGAATACACTTCCAAGTCTAACTGTGTGCACACATGCACACACATATTACATGTACAAATGACTTTTTCAGTTAAATGGCTGTTTCATTTGCTTTTATGCAAAACAACTAAAAATTAAAAATAGAACAAAATCATACACTTTGTTTTGCTTTAATTATACTTTCTATCAACTGCTCCTAGACATACTGTTTAAACATTTATAGCAAGTCAGGTGTGGTGGTGCACGCCTTTAATCCCAGCAACTCAGAAGGCAGAGGCAGGCTGAGTTACAGGCCAGCCTGGTCTCTAGAGAGAAACCTTGTGTTGGAGGATGTATTTTATAGTGATAATGCATCAATAAAACATGGCTTACTGTCCTGTCCCTTGCTGTATATACATATGTATATACATATACAAAATACAAAAAGAGCCAATAAAAACAAGGAAGTTTATGTGGCATTGAGCCAAAAGAACTCAACAGCCAGGTGACAGTAAATCAACAACAAAATAGTCCAGTGTTGCTCCCCTACCATATGTGTGTTTTAAATAGATGCATTATATATGGTTTGGCAAAAAGTAACAAAAATATGTGATACTGTCCTATTAAAAAAAAAAAGACAGTGGATGCTCCAATTATAAAAAAGAAGCTTTTGGCCAAAGCCAAACAGGAATAAAGATGGAGGTCTAAGCTAGAATTTCTTTCTTCTAGAAGCTACTTCCTTTAGGATAAGTTGGTAAGTTGGCTCCCACCCACAGTTAATTCTGTCACCAAAACCCACTTGATGATCATAACCACATAGTACTGAGTAGTTAACCACATAGTTCTAAAGGAGCAACAGTGGGAAGGAGCAATAGTAACGGGCTAAGATCTTCTCCAGTAAGACATAAAGTTCTTTACGAAAAACTTCAACGGGGGTTGGAGAAATGGCTCAGCAGTTAAGATCACTGGTTACTCTTCCAGAGGACCCAACAATTGATTCCCAGCACCCATATGGCAGTTCACAACAGTCTGTAACTACAGGAGGCCCAATGACCTTTTCCAGCCTACTTGGCACTGCATATACATGATGCACAGACATACATGCCCAAAATGCCCACACACATAAAAATAAAAATAAATAGAAATCTTTGAAAATATGTCTTGTTGTTGGTTGTCTTATTACTCTTTTGGGGGGCCCGTCAGCCAGCTCCCAAATAAATCACACACAGAGTCTTATTATTACTTATGAACTTAGCTTAGTTTCTAGCTAGCTTTTCTTAACTTTAAATTATCTCAACTACCTTTAGCCTCTGGGCTTTTCCCTTTCTCTTACTTCTGTAAATCTTACTTTTATTCCGTGGCTTGCTGGTTGTGTAGTTGGGTGGCTGAGGTCCTCCCCTTCTCTGGCTGCTAGATTCTTGCTCTCCTCCCAGATTTCTCCCTCTATATAGTCTCTCTGCCTGCCAGCCCCGCCTATCCTTTCTCCTGCCTTGCTATTGGTCAGTTCTTTATTAGACCATCAGGTGTTTTTCACAGGCACAGTAACACAGCTTCACAGAGTTAAACAAATGTAACATAAGCAAAAGTAACACACCTTAAAATAATTATTCCCCAACAATGTCCTCTTGTCACCTAATATTGTACTTTACTACTTTTTGGAGTGGCAAGGCAATAAAAATCTCCAAAAGATGTTTTCAAATATAGAGTGTATCTTTGTCTATTTTATGCCACTGTAAGAAAATATCTGAGTGAGCTGGGCTGTGATGGTGCATGCCTTTAATTGCAGCACTCAGGAGGCAGAGGCAGGTGGATCTCTTTGAGATCAAGGGCAGCCTGGTCTACAGAGCAAGTTCCAGGACAGCCAGGGCTACACAGAGAAACCCTGTCTCAAAAAAAAAAATATCTGAATGGGCTGGGGCAGTGGGTAAAGGCACTTACCACACACTCCTGGAAAATAAACAGGTAAATAAATAAATAAAAATTTAAAAAGGAGGGAGGGAAAGAACAAGCTACATCCTAAGAGAAAATAGCTGTACATCACACCTGACCAAAAGGTTTATAAAGAATACATAAAGAACGATTATAATTTAGTAAATTTCTTTAAGGAGCAAACAGGCTAAAGAAATATTTTACCATATATATGGTAAAACACACACACACACACACACACACACACGGGTTTGTCTATGTATAAGCAGAGACAGAGAGAGGAATGGAAAGAAAGCAGGGAGAGATGAATATGAATGAAAATCTCAACACCAACTGTCATCCAAGGAATAAAAAAGAGAACTGTCATGAGACAGATACCACCTACAGAAGACAGCCACTGGGTAATGTGAAGACTGGCAGCACTAACACTAGCACGATGTGGAAGACTGGTGTTCTCTTACAGTTGGTGGAAGATGAGGAACATACACTACTACTCAGCATGAAAACAGACTCAGTGCCCTCAAAGAGACTTATAAATGAGTAAGTCACAACAGTCATCATCTAACAATTCAAAGATCCACTAAAAAATGAACAGCTTGTGGACAGAGATGGCTCAGAGGTTGAGAGCACTCACTATTCTTGCAGAGAATGGAGGTTGAGTTTCAAGCATCATATGGTAGCTCACAACAGTCTGTAACTCCAGTTCCAGGGTATCTGATACTTTCTTTGGACCTCTGCAGTCACTAGGCACACATGTGTTACACACACATACACGCAGGACAGATACTCATATACATAAAATATGTTACAAAGAAACGATGGGCTAAATTGTGCCATGTCTATGCTAAGGAAAACTACAATAAAATAAAAAGGAACAGAACACTATACACAAAAACAATTAGGAGTCTTGAAAAATTATGTTAAGCAAAAACAGTCAAACCTAAGACTGTCCATTGCAGGATCATACATAGTTCTAGGAAAGATAAAACTCTAGTGATTGTACAAGTCTGGAAGTCTGGGGAAGGGACTAACTACAAAGGAGCAAGGGGGAAAAACATCAGGATAAGTGGAACTGTCATGAAGCTGGTGGTTTATAGATAGATAGATAGATAGATAGATAGATAGATAGATAGATATCTCTGAAAAACGTTTACCAAAATCAACTAACCCTACTCTTTGAATCAGCTTTACTGTATAAAAATATCACCTCAATTTTGAAAGACCACTGAAAATTAGTTTCAGGGTAGTAAAGATACTAGGTTCCAAATGTGTCACTAGAGTAAATGTTCCACGGAAGATAAGAAGTGTTCTGTTAAGGGTCACATAGTAAATACTTAAGGTCTTACAAGCCACATGCAAGTTCTGCTGCATATATAGTCTCTTCTTTTAACTTGGGCAAGACTTAGTGACAGAGCACATTTTGTTGACCTGAGAGAAATGTGAAACTTCTCCCAGATTTAAAACAACTATAGCCCCAGGGGTCCCTGGAATAGCAAAGGTGTCACTGAATAAACAATGCAAGAAACTTCTATCAGCATGGAAGTTAGCACTCACAGCAATCAACTGTTACTAAAGTTAAATTTTAAATAGTAAGGTCGAACATTTCTTACCATTTCTTGTCTAAGTCTAACATTTGTCGCCCTACATCTGGGGAGGAAAGACTGGAGAGAGAAGCTTAAATAGCTTCTGATTTTCTCTCAAGGGAATGAAAGAAAAGGAAATGGAAAATCAAATGAGAAGAGTAAAGCAGCCGGGTTTCCCCAGCGTAACACAAAAGTGAAAGGATGGCTTTTGAAAGCTACTCCTACCTAAATACATTCCTACTACGTGCCTTATTATCTAAATTTAGGTGCAATTGTTACGATTTCATACCACAGGGCATACTACAAAAACCGAGGAAATAAAAGCAAGTGTATATACACAGTTTTGTAGTAATTATGTTAGAACAGTCTTCTACAGTTATGATTCTATAGCCTGTTACCCATGGCTTCCTGACATTCTAAGTAATAAGCTAAAAAGAGATGACAAGATGCAGTTCACTGATTTAAATGCCAATTTCCTTCATCTTATTATTTTAAATGCCAGCAAGTCCTAGATAAAACGGCTCCACCACTTTAAATGTTCATATACTTTAAGGTCAATTATCTAAGAGAGAATCTTAAATTACTGTTCTTTATATAAGCAAAATAAATACATTTTTTGCTGTATATAAATGCTATCTTCAGTTTGGATAAGCAGACTACCAAGTTAATGAGTAGGAAAACAACTGAGTTTAAAGGCTGAAAGGCACTGAAGCTCTTTTTAATTTGGGAGGGATTGTTTAATACATCTGAAGAGAGAGTACGTGAAGAACTGAAACACAAGGAAGTAATGGTTCAACATGAATGACTCTACAAGAATTAGGATTTCAGAGAGGTAGAGACATTAACATAAATATTTTTAAAAATAAGAAACTGAAAACTCCATGATCTGATAAAGTCTCTAGGAACATCTGTAAAGAGTAGTAAGACAGTCAGGCAGCGGTGGCACATGTCTTAGTCCCAGCACTTTAGAGGCAGAGGCAGGTGAATCTCAGTGAGTTTGAGGCCAGCCTGGTCTAAAAGCGAGTTATAGGACAGCCAGGATTGTTTCATAGAGAAACCCTGTCTTGAAAAACACCAAACCAAACCAAGAGTCATAAGACTCTTGCCATTCGTGTTAAAATAGAGACCTTTAGCCAGCTGCCCAGCTGCTCAGGGGTTTCTCATATGAATCCATGACTGAGTATCATCCAGTACCTTTATCTCCCCCTGGCTGGTGCTTTTGTGTAATGAGTGTAACGTACAGTTGTTGGTTTTACTATTGAAAGTAAGTAAATCCTTTTTTAAAAAAAAAGACAAATACTTAGTATTAAGTTGTTAATATTCCAAACAATTAAATGTTTAATACAATCCCTATCAATGGTAACTATTCCAGCAGTCCCCCACATACACACATTTTCTTAGCTTTTTAATGAAGCAGACCTTCAACTTCATAAGCTGAAGGAAAATGGCAACCATCCTGTAGGCATCTGAAAGAAAATGAATCATCCTCTAGACATCTATCTTTTGGAACTTCTTAAAGGAACTCTACAGAAAGTAAATTTTGATGCAGTATTCAAAATGTACAGCAACTCACCATTTGCTATGGACAGTTTTCTTACATTATACAAGCACAACCTATTAAAAAGTACTAAAGATAAATATAAACCACCCTCACAGTTAATAATAAGGATCTCTACTTACTGGAAATTCAAAGTTGACACTATCCCCAATTTTCATTCAACAGCCCAACAGATAAGAAAGCTTTCTGAAAATTTTATCCACTCTTCTTTTGACTATGGATGTCCCTAGATGCCCACGGTCATTTTAAGTGAAAGGATATAAAATCGTCCATTTAGGATAATACCATCATAAAGTTTAAGCATTATAAACTCCTACGGCACTGTATCTGTGGCACTGGACAGCCCTAGTTTTATATCTTATATTATCTATTTCTTAATTCTTCTACTAGACTATTATACTTATAAAAGTACTATCTGTGGGAGCTGGATAGATGGCTCAGTCAGTAATTAAAGGCACTAGCTACTTTTCAAAGGATCTAGGTTTAAATTCCCTACATGGCAGTTCCCAACTGTCTGCAACCCCAGTTCCAGGTTATCCAACCCCTTCTTCTGGCCTCTGAGGCCACCTGCACACATGTGTGCCCACAGATACACATAAATTAAACCTTTTAAAAATGAATAACCAAAACAAACATACAATAAAACCACAAAGAGGTATACTCAAAGATGCAAATCAGAGTGGCAAGATGACTCAGCAGATGAAGGCACTTTCCTCCAAATCTGAGGACCTAATTTTGAGCTGGGACCTACATGGTGGAACTCCTGCAAGTTGACTTCTGACCCGCATATCCCACACCTCAATATATAAATGTAAGGAAAAAATTATAAAGAAAATACAAGTAACATTGTAAAGAACATAAATCTAATAAAAAATAAGGACGAGAGAAGAGAAATGGTATAAAAATAGTCTTTGATAATAGAGGGAAAGAAGAGAGAGATAGTCCATGTGCAAACACCCAGAACTTGGCAGGCAGAAAGAAACCAGTAGATCTCTGTGAGTTCTAGGTCAGCCTTATCTAATAGAGACAGAGAGGGAGAGGGAGAAAGGGAGGGAGGAAGAGAGGGAGAGAGAGAGAGAGAGGGAGAGAGAGAGAGAGAGGGGAGAGAGAGAGAGAGAGAGAGAGAGAGAGAGAGAGAGATGGCGGGAGGGCTCTTCTCAAGGAAGAAAAAGGAAACTTTTTTAGAAAACCACGGAACTTTAGAATCAATAAAATCTTAGAACCCTAAAGTCTATACAAAATGCCTTTTTTATGCTAACAAAATGTAACACTATAGGAGTAATTTTTTATTTAATATGAAGACTTTAGTAATTTTTTCTTGCTTCAAAATACAATGCTGAATGAAGTCATTTTACCAATTAATTTTCATGAAACTACCTTTCTTCTTGTTGGTATGCTAGTGTATGCTAGTAATGAACAGTAATCCAAATGAGGATTATAGAACTCTATGAACAAGTTAGCAGGCAGGAGTCTTAATGTTTAAGGCATTCTTGCCTTGTTGAATCCCTAACAACTGTGACTCCTAGAGTTACACTGAGTGTGTCCTAATTCCCAGCATTGTTTATAGCTAATTTCTTGGGTTTCTTACAGTCTTGCCTTATTCAGCCATTCCTTCCTTCCATTTTGTTTTGTTTTGTTTAACTTTTACTTATGTGCCTATGTGTGTATGTATATGGGCATATGCACATGGGGGAGGGGGTTGTGCCAGTGAAGTCCAGAAGAGAATGCTGGATCCCCTGGAGTTGGAGTTTCTGGTGGTTGTGAGCAGTCTGACTGAGTACTGAAGTGAACTTGGGCCCTCTGCAAGAGCAGTATAAAATCTTAACTACTAAGCCATGTCTCCAGCACTCTATGCCTATTTTAATTTCTTCCTCTCCAGCTTCTTCTAAGAATAGAAACTGCTCAAGCTTCCATCCTGCTCCAAAAATCTTGTCTTAAACCCTTGTCTATTCATTCTCTGCTCTTGTTTTCCTTATCACTCTTTTCAATTACTTGAAAAATTAGTACTACATCTCCATTACTTAACATACACAATCACCTAATTTCTCACTAATATTAACCGTCAGACTTACAGTCTAGCTCTCCTCATCCTGGCAAGCCATTCTCTTAGAGTATATTCTGGGGGCACTCATTCACCTCACTTAAGGTCCATTCTATTCTGAGAAAGGCCCAGGAAGTCTATGTTAGTACAATAAAGATGACCACAGACCCTGTACTTTGTTACATGTGGAACCTGGAAGGTACTTGATAAGAAGCAGGCAACTCTTTCCAATTTGAGTTTTGTCTACTTCCTAAAATGAAGGTCCTCTGCAAGTCTCAAAGATTTATCTCCCTTAAATATATCGTTTGCTTCAAAATTCTCCCAAGTTTTCATCCTGCATACTGTATTTCAATTTGGTTTACAAAACTCTATTTGGACTGGACATTTTCAATTATATATATATTTTCACTATATATATATAAATTTATATATTTACTTATATATATAAATATATATATTTACTATATATATAAATATATATATTTACTATATATATATAAATATATATATTTACTTTCACTATACACAGCTTTCCAGGTAACTCATTGGCTATTTCACCTTTCTCCCCTTCCTCAAAATCCACCTGAGCTTGGAAGTTGAAGTTAATATCACTTCCTTCTCCTTTATTTACCTCCACTAAACATTTACATAATTCATGTATAATCACCAAGTACTGGTAATGCTTTAGTCCAGATTCTCTAACAAATCTTCCCTGTGACTATTCAAATTAAAGACCCTAGTTCAGGCTTGTTTTCTGGGTTATTGCTAGATCCTATGATTTTCTCATTATAAATATCTCTGTACTGCACACTAAAAAAACAACTACTTAAATCAATGACTTAAGTAAAGATTTCCTTTTGAGATACAAACTGAGTTCTACTTCCTTGATAAAGCAACTCCAGTAGCATATACTATTTTTATTATTTATATTTTCTTGTATTAACAATTAGCTCTAAAAATGCTTACATGAGAATGGGGACTTTGTCCTTAAAGTTCTTACCTGTGGTTTCAGGTATTATTGCACCACCATGCCCATCTTATGCCAAAAAAACAAAAACAAAAACAAAAACAAAAAAACTTTTAAAGGCTAAATGCCAGGCATGGTGGCACTCAGGAGACTGAGGCAGGAGGACTGGGAGTACAAGATCAAACTGGTCTATTCAGTAAGTCTATCTCAAAACAAAAAACCAGTACCTTTTCCCTCCCAAAAACCTATTTAAGAAGCAGATGAGTAAGTAATGAAGATTCTGAATATATTCTTGACACATGGATACACTCAAAATACACATTAATGTAATTTTTCAAGTTTATGAAAACTCTCAGCTTCTTATTTAGTAAATACACAGAATACTTATTTTTGCCAATAAAGAAAAAAGGGAAAAGGGAAAGATGCGAGCAAGCCAGGAAGTTCGGGTTCACCGGCTCCCAGCATAGCTAAAACTGGCCTTTTCAAACAGCATCAAGCTCTTACTTTTTTTATTCTTTCCAAGTAATTCTAAGTCCTGCTTAATTCTTCCTCATACTTTCAATATTTCCAGTTATTTTTGTTAACAAACTGGATTAACGCCAAAAACAAAGGTGAAATCTCAATTATGTGGCTTTGCCTATAACAGTCTCTGACCCTTTCCATTTTCTTGTTTGTAAAATTAGAATATCTTTAAACCAACTTCACAGGATTGTTTTGATGATTAAACTGTAACATACAAAAAGTATTGGCAAAGAAGGTGCTCAAAAGATGGCTATCTTTACCTATAAATTACATTCTCTAACCTCTGTGGCATTTTACTATAGTAGTAAACCAAATTTATATACTATTTACTATAGTAGTAGACCAAATTTATTGGTCGTTTTACTTTCTATAGTTTAAGTTACCCATGGTCAACTGTAGTCCAAAACTATGAAATGCAAAATTCCAGTAATAATTCACAAGTTTTGTTGTGTGCTGTTATGGGCAGTGCAGTGAAATCTCAAGCTGCTTCACTCTGGTCCGGTGCAGACACGCTATACGCAACAGCTGTTACTTATCAAATGAACTGCCATGCTATCACATAGTAGACTGTATTTAACTAAACAATGCCCCAAAACACTAATGTAGTGAGGCTGGAAATTCCGGTATGCCATAAAATAGTTCATATAAGTGAAAGGTGAAAATTCTTAATATTATAACGGTTAAAAAAAACATATGCTGGACTGGAGAGATGGCTCAGAGGTTAAGAATATGTATTACACTTCCCAGAAGTACCAGAATTCAATTCCTAGCACCCACATCAGGTGACTCACAGCTGCCTTTAATTCCAGCTCTAGGGAATCCAACACCTCTGCTCTCCACTGGCACAACACCTGTCCCAACACATACACATACACACGGTTAAAAAACAAAAATCTTTTAAAAATTGTATGCTGAAGCTGCTAAGAAACTAATCCTAGGGGCTAGAGAGATGGCTCAGCAGTTAAGAGCACTTGTTCTTGCAGAGAATCCGGGTTCAATTCCCAATGTCCACACGGCAGCTCACAAACACCTGGAACTCCAGTTCTAGTAGATCCAATGCCCTCTTCTGACATCAGCAGGCACCAGACACGAATGTGATGCACACACATACACACACACACACACAGGCAAAACACTGATAAACGTTAAGGTGAAATAAATAAACCTTTAAAAAAACAAAAAACCAACAGAGTGACAGGCCCAATCTGTGAAACTGTGAAAGAAAGTAAAATTTGTGCTAGTTTTGACAAAGTTATAGCCATGATACATCAAAGCACTTAGTTAAGGCAGACGAGACATTAAATTGATGAGTGGAAGCATGAACAGGAAATGTTCTTATTATTACAACTTTAGTCACTATTGTTAACCTCCTATTGTGCCTAATTATAAAGTATAAGCTTTTATATACAGGAAACACAGTATGTATACATGACTCAATACTATCAATGATTTTAAGCATTAACCAGAAGTCTTAGAACACATTCCTCCAGAAAGAGGGAACACTGTAAACTATAGGTGAGTATCAGTTCCATTTCCCAAAGATAGCTAGCTACTTTTGATTTTTTTCACTTACATATAAAAAATATGAAAGTTGTATTTACATTATCCATTCTAACAGCCTTATTAGTCACTAAAATTTCAATTAGCTTAAATTTAAAAAAACAAAGACAAAAACAAAACATACTACATCTACCTTTTTCTCAAACAGGCCATTACTTCTGCTTTTCTAGACATACTCTAGATTATCTCATCATTAACCCCAAACTCAAGACTTCAGTAACATGTACAATACTATTACATATTATCATATTTTCTTGGTATTTCCATTTTTTTTCTATTTTTACAGATGAGAGCGTCAAAGCAATGGGTTTATTTCTAAATTCTAATATTTCTCAAGTAAGATGCTACAAATGTCTACAAAGAGTCCCAAGACATAAACATTTTTAATATAATACAACAAAGGCTATTTATAAAAATTTATATTGCTTAGGTTCCTTCACTTCCTATTTTCCAGTACTGGATGGCTATCTTGAGGAAAAAAAAAAAAAAAAACCACAGAGATTGTATGGTGTCGAAAGAAGAAAACAGACTCTTAAAACCAGCTGAGCTGACAAACAAACACTCTTTCTGCATCTGGGGAGATGACCCAGTAAGTTCAGATGCCTAGAACCCATGAAAAGTCAGGAACGACCAGAGCACACCTGGAACATCTGCAGTGAGATAGGGGAGCGATGGGATACAGGCAGATTCCAAGGGTTCACTGGCCAGCTAGTCTGGATGTTAGCAGTGACATCCAGGTTCAACGAGATCTTGTTTCAAATTATAAAGTGGAGAGCAGTAGAGGAAGATATCCAAAGTCAACCATCTGGCCTCCATAAGTGCACACACACAGAGATGAGTAAACTGGCACACAGATGTGCATACACCGCCTCCCCACAGAAAAATATTCAAGTTAAAAGGTTAACTAAAACTGCAAAACTACAATGAGCAAAAACAGCTATTTTAATAGACATATTATTTCATGTCTTATTTCTGTTTTCTCCTAAGAATATTGATTCAGAATTATGTTCTTTATACATCAAGAGAGAACTTTCAATCATATTACAGCAACATATGTACCCATTACTTGGCAGAGAATAACTCTCTTCCCAATTCTAATCTGAAAAGAAAACAACTGTTTCTCCTTTTCTACCACAATTCCTAGTAAATGATTTACTCACTAGCTGGCATCTAACATATACACACATAAATGCAAACACACAGAATTTAAACATCAAACATCAACTCCACCTCTGGCCTACTCTTGACAATGTTGCTTTATTCTCTACTATTTCAAAACCAGTAAATTTCAAAACAGCCTTCTCATTAATTTAACAAAAATAGACTACCATGGATAAAGGTAGCAGCAACAATTTTTCATGGAGAAAACAAGAAAAAGATGCCCTAATATATGTAAGAAGCTTTTCACATGATGGCATTCAGATATTAAAAGCTATGTTTCAACCACAGGCAATAAAACAAGTGGTATAACTGAGACAAAGGAGACAGAAGCATGGCCGTCATTAGCAACTGGAAATGAAGGAAGGAACAAATACCCAAAACTTTCAGAAAAGGGAGAACAAAATAAGGCATAATATCAACTGACAAATAATTGATATAAATGACATTTATTACAACAGTATAAAAGGTGAAACGATAAAAGGAGCATATGTGCACCATTCATAGGACAGGAGAGGCAGAAGAAAAAAGCAATAGACTTTCATGCTACAAAGAAGAGGTATTTAAGAACATATTTTTGTAGGATTAGAAAAAGGGGAAAGCATTTGTTCAACAAAAAACATGTTATTTCAGCAGTCCAGAAATAATGCCACGAGTATGGACTACAGTGATAACCGTGGAGATTAAAAAAAGAACAAAACTCAATGGGAGTAACTGATAGAAGTTTGCCAATGCACTAAAGTTAGTACATAGCAGAAAGAATAAACCAGAATGTTCCCTAGGCTTTGCAGCAGGTAACTGTGGGGAATAGGATACCATGAAAGCAAGGTAAAGTGGTAAACCCACTACTGAGTTTTCAGTAACTTAAATGTTTCCAGAGCAAAATGAAACCTTTTTTTTTTTTTTTTTTTTAAAGGCAGTAAAACAGAAACCCAAGGGTTGAGCTAATGGCCAGATATTATAAAGAAACATTTAAAATTATAAACTTACTAAGTCTTGAGTCTATACAAATTAGTAACTACTATCTTTTTGTACCACAAATGACTTCTACTTTTTTAAATTATCATACACTTTATATTTCAGATAAACATAACAGTTTGAGACCAGGTTAATTATTCTGCTTAAATATACATAAGACAGTGTATGTTAGGATGTAAGCCTCTTAGGAGGCTAATCAACATACTGGAAACAGTTTAAACTGAAAAGCCAGTTACTATCAAATCTTGTATAAACAGGAAATCAAATTTTCCTTTTTCTGCAAATCCTCCAATAAAATGATTCAATTTTTTTTTTTTTTTAAAGAAACTAAAATACCATACTAGACAAGTTTTCCAAGCTTCTTGGTTACCTTTACTTTATCTCTTCTCAAGCAACAGAACAGACAATTTTCATCAAAAGCCCAATCAGAAATGCTTTCAGCTTCACACTCTGAAAAAGAAAAAAAAAGTTTTAATAGTCATTAAACAAAACATTTCAGAAAATAAATCATAGTTTTCTTCAAAATATTATGTAGCTTAAGAAAACCCTCATTAAAATCTCGTTTTGTTTTTCCAAGACAGGGTTTATCGGTATTAACAAACAGTCCTGGCTGTCCTGGAACTTGCTCTGTAAACTAGGCTGGCCTGGAACTCGCAGCGATCCACCTGCCTCTGCCTCCCGAGTGCTGGGAATAAAGGGGTACAACACCACTGCAAGGCTAAATTCTTATGTTCTTATCAAACTCAGGGTCTCTCTCACACATGCAAAAATTTGTACTCTATTCCTAGCCATATCTTGAAATTCTTTCCACTACGCACCCCACCACCACTTCTGTCTTTAAAATTCTTCACTTAATTCCTAGCTGCTTATTAGCTAATTATGCTACCTACACATATACTAACAGTATAAAACAAACACAAACATGCTAACATGAATGGAGTTTAACCCATATAAAACTGAGTATGATACCTAAGCCACCAAGGTGTTAACCTCAAAGATTGTGAAATACCATAAATATTTTGAATACCTTTAAATAAACTGAGATCTTTTAATAACGCAGGTCCAAACAGCCTTTCAAGAATACTTTCAAATCCTGAAAGGATAAAATAAAATCCATTATCACAATATTCACTGAAAAATATTCCTCAAGAATCATTGGTTAATATTGAAGAGATGTTCAGGAAAGAGTCACACACAAATCTAAAAAGGAGTGCTAGCATTTCTGTTAATGATTAACATAGCAAAAATTCAAAGTACATTCAAAAACAACAGAAACTAGAAATAACCAATGATGGAATGGAAATTCACAGTTCTCTAGTTGTTCTTAAAATTTTACATAAAGTAGCATTTTAAAAATTGCCTTCCCAAAGAAGTGTCATGCTTCAGAACTTCCATAAGCTTCCTAGAATAAATAGTCCTCTTTTTTTCTGTATAACTGTTGATGCATAGATTTCTCTCAGATCAATAGTTTTCTAAAGAAAATTCTCAAGAATAGTTTCCCCACCCCTCACTATATTTTAGAAGGAAAGTCCTACATTATTTCATAATACAATATTAACTACTTGATGGTTCCTTTACAAAGGTAAAACTCACTAGGTACACAAACAGAAAAAAATGAGAAAAAAATTCACATAGCTGTATAAAAAAACCTGTTTAAAACTATTGTGTCCTTCTACCAGTGTGAAAGAAGAAAACCAGGTTTTCTAACTGACTACATCAAGTACTACCATGTAGTTAATGAAAGATAATTTAAATATCTTGCTGTTGTGGATTGTTAAGTAAGAAAGAAAAACCTGAGAAAGTGGAATCTGTAGTGGCTCAAAAAAAATTGTCAAGGACTTCACTATAAAGTTCAAATACTGATTACAAAGATCTGAGACTCCATGTGCACTTTAACTGTGACCTTTACAAAGAATTAATGTCATGCACATTTGGTACACAAAATTACTTTTCAAATGCATAGAAATACGAAAGAATGTAGAAAGCAAAAGAGGACAGAAAAGATAGCTGGCCTTTAAGGGGCTGGAGAGATGGCTCAGCTTCTCTTCCAGAGGACCAGGGTTTGATTTGCGGCATCTACACGTAGGCTCTTAACTGTCCCTCAGTAACACCAGTCCCAGGGGGTCCAATGCCTTTTTTGGCCTCCAAAGGCACTGCATGCACATGGCATACAGACATACAGGCAGGCAAAATACCCATATATGTGTACAATTAAAATGAAAAGGAAAAAGGTAGCCTTTAAAAATAGCACTATCTTGCTTAACTGGCAATAAAAATAACACTGTAGTTCAAGAAATATCTTTGTCCTACTTGCTATAAAGCTGTAATTTTCAACACAGAAGCTGCTAAAGTTTGTGAGTAGAGTTGATTTTTTTATATTATTTTTAAACTGTAATTTTTTATTTAGTATTAGAAAGCAATTATTTGTCTACAAATTATTCCAATAGCAAAATTAAATTACTCATTAATCAAACAGCTGCTTGTTATTTACCTAATAGAATTAGTCACCATGTCCTCTTGCTCTTCCAGACATTGGAAAAGAAGACAGGACTTGAGTTGTGGAGGTAGAGAGGTGGTGGTATAATAATGAGGATTAATGGCTAGATACTATCTTAGTCCCTGGAGACTAGATACTCTTTAACAGCTAACCCCTGCTCTTTTAAGTAAATCTCAAAAACAGGCTCCAACTCTTAAGTCCTCTTACTTTCCAAAAAGGAATTCTTACTTTTATAAATGTGAGTATCTTAGAATAACTAAAAATCTAGCTGACAAAGATGATTGATTATTGGTAGTTCTTACATAAAAGAATAAACCTAGTGTTTTCACCTGGGTTTATATAAAATTATAAGAAATGTCAAACTTCGATAGTAAGCAAATTTTACCTATTTATTTTTGAGACAGGGTTTCTGTATATAGTCCAGGATAATATCCAACTCTGATCCTCCTACCTCAGTCTCCAGAGTGCTATGGTTATAAGTGTGTACCACTATGCCCTGCCCTGCTCTGTCTCAATTTCTAAAAAAGAAAAATGTAATATAACAAGAAATACTAGCAAAGTACAAAGAGAAAAGAGGTAACAGCTTGAGAGATACTAATTTAAAATTTACAAAGAATAGAATCTGAAAATAGGTCAACTGAGGAAGAATATAAGTAACACATTATCACTAGCAAAAAAAAATTACAGATTAAAAAGCACTGACTGGATATGATGTATGCCTCTAATCCAGTATTCAAGAGGCTAAGTGAAAAAAAATGTCACAAGTTCAGAGCTATACTCCACAGGGAGTTAAGTCCCGTATTAGGGGAGGGGAGTGGGAACACAGACAGAAAGTAAGCAAGCAGTAAACAACAACAAATTTAGTCATAAAAGATTTAGCCACAACTAATTTTGTTCTAAATAATAACCATATAAAAGTTGTTTCTCTTCTGTTCATGCTTGCCACAATACACTGAACCTCACATTTATGTACGGTATACTACAGATCCACATTCTGCTGTCCTCTGTTCACTGAATGTTAACATTACCCAGTTTTATTAATAATAAATATTGAATTTAGCAGTTGCATAGCAACACTGAATTATCCCACATGCTATGCGTGATGTTAACAAAAAGCAAATAAGAACAAAAATTCATAACAAGATCTCATAGAAAAGCCATGAAGAATGATAACAAAGTGCCATAAAGAATAAATACTGGGCCTCCTGACCATCTTGGCTTGGGGGCTGTCCCAAACCTAAGGCTGGAAGATAGTGGCCGCAAAGAAGATGAAAAAGTCCCTGGAGTCAATCAACTCTAGGCTCCAACTTGTTATGAAAAATGGAAAGTACTTGCTGGGATAGGCTCTGAAGATTATCAGACAGGGCAAAGCGAAGTTGACTATCCTCACCAACAATTGCCCAGCTTTGAGGAAATCTGAAATAGAACACTATGCCATGTTGGCCAGAGATGATGTCCATCACTACAGTGGCAATAATATTGAACTGGGCACAGCATGTGGAAAATACTACAGAGTATGCATACTGGCTAGCATTGACCCAGGTGATTCTGATATATCAGAAGCAAGCCAGAACAGACTAATGAAAAGTAAACCAGGAAGTTTTCCTTTAATAAAACTTTGCCAGAGCTCTTAAAAAAAATGAATACCGTTCGCTGCAACCATGCACATGTCTGAGTGTGCAGTCCTCAGAATGACTTGAACCATGGAACCACTGGCAAGGAGGGTCTTTAAAGGAGTTTTAGCAGCTCAACTTGAGGATGTTTTGGGAGCTTATTTTTTGTTTAAAAAGATGAACTCGAGCTAAGATTTTAGGCAAACAAGAGCAAGAAAGACATTCCCTTCATTTTGGAAGTTTATTACAGTCTACAATGTATGGAGTTAGAAAAACCAAGAAAAATAGTTGGATAGCAAAAATTAAGGATTTGGTCATTGATCAGAGTTTATCCTTACAAGAAATACAGTATCACTCAGAATTAAAATTTCACAGCTGACATGGATGGAGTTTATAATAGTTAAAGCAAAATATAAATTATAATTCAGGTCCTATTCTTTGGGCTTGAAAAAGTTGACTGAAGTTATGTTTATTGTGTTATCAATAAACTTTTGTTTATACTACTGAAAAAAAAGAATAAATACTGAAGAGGCAAGTCAAGTCTTCATATTCTATTGTGAGGGTTTTTAAAGTACCTTTACTGTAAACTGTTACCTTTTTCTTTTTTCAGTTTATCGAGACAGGGTTTCTCTGTATAACAGCTCTCACTGTCCTGGAACTTGCTGTGTGGACCATGCTGGACTCAAACTCAGAGATCTACCTTCCTGTGCCTCCCAAGTGCTGGAATTAAAGGTGGGCACCATCACCGCCCTGGCTGCACATTTTAAAGCCTTCCTAGTGGACTTGACTAAGTCCGACCCAGCATCACCACTAGTCTCAAACCAGTCTCCAAGTCTCTTCACTACAACTTGCAGTGTCTTCAGATTCTCATGACACTGAGAACTGAGACTCAGAACACCATGACAGTAATTAATGGCTTCTTTAAAGTTCGCACTGCTGTAAGAACAATCCTCCCTGCAATCCCACATCCAGCAATAAAAACATCTTATAATCTAAAACAATCTCCTTTTTGTAGGGTATTTCCCAGAACATAGTTTTGGTCAGAAGCTTTTTTTTTTTTTAAACTGTGTTCAATAATCATTTTTCTCTACTAATATTTTCTCAAGTCTTTGCACCTCACTTTTGCCCAAATAAAAGTATCACTCTCCTTTCAAAGTATTCTTCAATCTGTTCAATAAATATTTATTTCCTTAACCAAAATATATTAGCTTGAGCACCTACAATAGACCAGGCAGAACTCGTACAGCACCGGTGAGCAGACATGGTGTCTGTTGCTCTCCTGGAGCTTTGGTTTCTGTTTTGCTCACCCTCAGATCCTTGTTCTTTTTAAATGGAAAAGTCAAATGTCAAAGTTCTGTTTTCTGCCATATGTACAAACACTGCACAAGTTTTGTAAAACCAAAATTGTCATAGGCTATCTAAACCTTGTGGGTTGATTTTTTTTTTTATGTGTTTGTATCTTTCTAAAGTTAATGTTCCAGAGGCCTAGGAAGCCTCCCATTTCCCAATGTTCTTAAACTACAGGTTCATAAGCTTCATTTTTTAGGCACTGATTTCCTCACAGAAAACAAGACATATTAAAATTTCCCACAAATGTCTCCCTTCAATCTGAATCACAAAAGCACAACGTAGACCTGGAACAGAACATAGGACCGAGAAATAAAACCACCTACTTTTTGACAAAAGTGTCAAAATATATACTTGATAAAAAAAAAATAGCCTATTCAATAATGAAAAAGATCTTTATTACCATGTACTAAAAAAAAACCATTTTAATTTAAAGCCTCAAATTCTGAAACTTTTAGGGAAAAATACTTCAAAATATAAGCATAGGCAAGGATTTTCTGTATAGGACTCCAGTAATATAGCACAAAAAAGTAACCTCAAGATTTGACAAGTGGAATTATATAAAACTAAGAAGGTTTTGCATAGCACAGGCAACTACCAACAAACTGAACAGACTCTACATTTCAGACAGGGACTTACTATCTAGAATGCAGAATGAGCTGCAAAAATAAAGAACACACATATACACATGGAACAAACCAAACTGCCAATCACTAAAGAACAGAATGAACTGGTCATTCTCTGCAAATTAAAACAATGTGAGACTCCACTGAACCCCAGTGAGAACAGTATAGTAAAATAAATAAATAAAAAAAACCACAAAGAACAAACAAAATAAAACAAAAAAAAATACTGAGAATATAAAAAGAAAAAAAAAAAGAATGAACCCATATTTGCTGCTGGTGGGAGAATAAACCAGTATAACAGATATGAAAATCACTATAGAGGTTTCTCAACCAACAAAACATAGAACTGCTGTTATGACTCAGCTATATCACTCCTAGATATACACCCAAAGGAGCTTACATCCTACCAGAGATGCTCATAAGAAAATGGAGTCAGTATAGATATCATCCACCAATACACAGATAATAAAAATGTGGCACATGAAAATTTATTTACTTGCAAAAAAAGATCAAATTGTGAAACTTGCAGGATGTATTTGCAAATTAAATGAGATAGCCCAGATTCAAAAAGGCAAATAATGCATGTTTTCTCTCATATATGGATCCTAATTAGTGTGCGTGCAAGCGTGTGTGCGTGTGCATGTGGGTATTAGGTTATGGATCCAGAGAACGGACGAGAAGAGTGGAAGAAGTAGTGAGGAAGAAGAGGTCAAGAGGACACATACACCATGAAAGCAGAAAGGGGACAACTGGGGATGGGGGAGATAGGGAAGAACAATGAGAGAGGATCAACAAAAACAAATTATTATGAAAATGCCACAATAAAGCAATTCAAAAGTAGTGCTGGGGAGATGCTTCAGGGACTAAGAGCCCGGCTACTCTTCCAGAGGACCTACTTCTGCATCCCAGCACCCACAACACACATCTGTGACTTCAGTGCCAAGGGAGCCAACACTCTCTTTTTGCAACTGCAGGCACCAGGCAAGAAAGTAGTACCTAGGCATATATGCAGGCAAACCAAAACACCCATACACATAAACTTTTTTAAAACATTAAAAATATGTATTACCAAATATTTTTAAATAAACAAAAGAAGTTTACATCATATTAAAAACTAAAATATAAGGGTTGGAGAGTTGGCCCTGCTGTTAAGAACATATTCTTGGCGGGAGGGGGGAGAGCAAGGGAATCCGTGGCTGGTATGTAAAATTAAATTAAATTAAAAAAAAAAAAAGAACATTCTTGCAGAGGACCCTGGTTCCCAGCACAACCACCTGCAACTCCAGCTCTAGGGGATCCATTCCCTTTTTCTAACCTCCTCAGGCACCAAGCATACATGCGGTACACATATATACATGCAGGTAAAATATCTGTGCATATAAAATAAAATAAATATTTAAAAATAAAATATATGCCTTACCATTAAAATATTTAAAACCTGATGGCCATTTGGCTCAACAGATAAAGGGGCTTGCCACTAAGAATGGTAACCTGAGTGTATACGTACACACACACACACACACACACTTTAATCAAGAAAATGCCCCGAAGGCTTGCCCACAGGCCAATCTGATGAGAGCATTTTCTCAATTGAGGTTCCCTTTTCCCAAATGGCTCTAGCTATGTCAAGCTGACATAAAACTAGCAAGCACAATAAACTACACTTTAAAATTAATTATTTGGCATTTAATCCACTAGATGACAAACAAAGAAAATGAAGCTTATTCACATTTCAGAATCTGGTTCATTGAACTACATACAGTCCTCAATAAAGTAAGCATTCAATAAGTAAATGCAGACATTGAATGAATGTAAATATATTCATTCTAATACCTATATCCTTTTATTTATTTTGAGTGGCTTAAGAATTTTTACATTAAGGTTTTACAATAAGAACTCCATTTTGTGCCAGGCGGTGGTGGCACATACCTTTAATCCCAGCACTTGGGAGGCAGAAGCAGGTGGATCTCTGTGAGTTCAAGGCCAGCCTGATCTACAGAGTGAGTTCCAGGACACCTAAGGCTACACAGAGAAACCCTATATTGAAACCGACCCCCCCCCCCAAAAAAAAGAGTTCCATTTTGTGTGTCTAGCATAAAGACTTGAAAGGATAGTTAATAGAACAGAAAGGGCAACTGATATCTGCTGGAGAGAGATGAATTTCAGTCCCAGATCAACCTAGTTTCCCATATCTATAGACCAAAACCAGAAATGAAAAAGTTTTTTTGTGAAAACTCAAAAACAGAGAACTTCTTTTTATACAATTTACTATTATACATTTTATACAATGCTGTGATCACAATAAACCTAAAAACAAAGTAGGAAAAACAAAGCCCAATAAAAAGTGTTATTAATAAATTCAGGAGAAAAGGACTACATATTTAGCAGCTGGAACATTCCCAAAATAATTTTATATAATTATATTTGTATGTTTAACACACAGAGCCATGAATGAGATTCCTATGTATTAAGTGACCTAAACATCAAAGATACACAATAGCTAGCAGATACGAATGTAGGTCTTCACAAAGACCTATACTGAGAATGTAGGGCTTCAAGAGCAGTCGAGTCATTTGTTCTATTATATACGTTCTATCTGTCTTCAGTAATTATGTTTCAGTAAAGAAGCCATCTAAATGTAAATTTGAAGTTGATTAAGAGTGAGTCAATTACACCGACTGACAATCTGTGGGTCTCAATTCCTTAGAGGACCTCAGTCATTTAAGGTCAAGAAAGCTATGTGAATGCCATCCTCCCCTGCTCTTTCTGTGTGAGTGAATGAGTGAGTGTGTGTGTGGGGGGGGTAATTTTTCTTAAAGCTATCAAAAGTATAAATTACACCACAGCAGGTAAGTAAGTACACGATAAAAAGGACTCCTTGTGCTGCATGGAGAGTCGTGGAGTTTACTAAAACAGAACTACAAGCTGAATTATTTCCTTCTTTTTAATGGAAATTGGAATCTTTGCGACTGAAAGCACAAAGATAAAAATAAACTTTCACAATACTGGAAGAAAGAAGATTCATTTTTTAGTGCTAGTAAGGCTGGCAGGGATTTTATACTGTTAGAGGTTTCATTTAGTTTGAGTATGATTCTATGGTATTTCAAAACTATTCATGTACTCAGCTCCATATTATATGTAAGGTACTTAATATAAATATATTGTTTAATTATATAGTTTAAGTATTTGTAAATTATTTAAGATAGAATCTGAAAGTAACAAAGCAGAAGTTTACTTCTCTTTTGTCCCCTATAATTTAAAAGACAACAAAATAAAACAGTAATTATACATCTGCATGGTAGAGAAATATTGAATAATTTTGGGGGGGCAGTGAGAGAACTATATAGGATGAAAGCATTTTACAAAGTACTATTAATTCAAAATATAGCTACAAATTCAGTTAATTATAGTACTCAAGGAAAACACTAAGAAATCAACTAAACAATGTACAGAAGATGAGAAAGGGTGAGGGTATAGTTCAGTGGTAAAGCACTTGCCCAGAGAGAGGAAAGTGAGAGGGGAGGAAGGGAAGGAGGGAAAGAGAGAGAGTGGGTGATCCTAGTCTCCTGCTATCTCTCTCTCCCCCTCCTTCTTCCCCCCCCCTCTCTCTCTCTCTCTCTCACACACACACACACACAGAGAGAGGCAATAAAACAAACAAAAGAACCCCCCCAAAAAAAGCCCACCAAAGTAGTAACTAGAAAGTATCCATATAACACAAAAGAAAGTATTCAGGAAGGGCTTGAACAAAACTGAAAGAAGCCATGCAGAAAACAAATGACAAAATGAAAGTGGTATATCAATAGTTACAGGACATCCAATTCTCCAATTAAAAGACATATATTGGCAGAATGGATTAAGGTGAGTTTTGTTTTGTTTTTTTTTTGAGACAGGGTTTCTCTATGCAGCCCTGGCTGGCCTCAACTCAAGAGATCCACCTGCCTCTGCCTCCCAAGTACTGGGATTAAAGGCGTGTGCCACCACCTAAAACTATGATGCAATCACATACTGTCAGGTAAGGGACTTAGCTTTTGAGTCAAGCACAGGTGTTGAAGTATTATTATTTAAATGAAATTTTAAAACTAATGATTTTTAAAATTTGTAAACAGCAACAAAAAAAAGAAAGAAAAAAAAAAGAAATGGACTGGCTGTATCTTAGATGCCTTTTCTGCAAGGGTTCATTCCAACATTTTCAACAGACCCTTGAAACTATGAACAGTACTGACTCCTTCATGTTTTTCCTATATACAAGCTTTATAACTAAGTTTTGCTTATTAAGTGGACACAGTAAGAAATTAGTAACAACCAGGACAATTACAGCAAAGTACTATATAAAGTTACATAACTAATTCTAGTGCAAGCCTCTTTCTGAGTCTGTGCAACTATCCTTTACTTGCATTCAATGGTTTCGTACCACTTGTTCAGAGTGGCCAACATCTTTGTGCAGACTCAATGCTTTCTGAACGCCCCCCCCCCATTTTTTTTTAAATAAATTCATTCCTTCTACCGACAAGTTTAATGCTTTTCCATACCAACCAAGCATTTATATCATGTACTAAGGCTGCAATTTGCAGTTCGAGGTTCCGAGAGCAAAATTAGCACTGATGCCCTCTACATTTCACAAACAGATTTGTTTTTACTACAGACCTCAGGAAACTGGGCATTTTTTAAAGCTACATTTTCACTTAAAGGAAGCACTTAAATGGCTTCTGTTTGCTAGTATTGCTGCATTTAAGTTTTGGGGTCATTACTGAATAAAATAAAGGTTAACTGAATACAATCACTACAATACCATGACATACCATTTGGTAACTAACTCAGGTGGCTACCAAGAACTAATAGGCAAGTGATGTATACAGTATGGATATGCTAGCCCAAGGCAGGATGGCATAAGACTAAATGACACCACTCAGAATAATACACACAATTTAAAACTTAATTTCTAGAACTTTCCATTTGATATTTTTAGACTATGGTTTACAGCAGCAGCTAAAAAGAAATAGACACTGCTGTGGTCTGAATCTTTGGAAAATGCCCTCCACGCCACCTTTACGCTGAAATCCTATCCAACAAGGTCACAGGATTAAGAAACATGCATTTGGAAAGTGATAGGTCACAACTGCAGAGCCTCATAAATAAAGAGGCCCAAGAGAGATCCTGTGCTTGATCCACCACATGAAGACAAAGCAGAAAGGCAGCCATCCACAAATCAGAAAGTAGGCCCCCACAAGACATCTGATACACGTCTCAGTCTCCAGAACTCTGAAAATTTACTTTCTGTTGCCATTAAGACAATCCATGGTATTTGAGGACACAAAGTAAACTGGCTCCAGCAGTAAGGTGCTGTGATAACACTCTAAAAACATAGATATAGAGTATAGGGATTTTTGAAGTACATACTTGCTTTAAAAAGTACATTCTGCCAAAAACAAAGTGATGCTAGTAAAGATTTAAAAGAATCAGAGAGGGGGCTGGAGAGATGGCTCAGTGGTTAAGAGCACTGGCTGCTCTTCCAGAGGACACAGATTCAATTCCTAGAACCCACATGGCAGCTCACACCTGTCTGTATCTCCAGTTTCAGGACTTCTGATACCCTCACACATACATACATGCAGGCAAAATACTAATGAACATAAAATAAAATTTTAAAAATTGAAAAACAAAACAAAACAAAAAAAGAAATCAGAGATCTGGAGAGATGCCCCAGCAGTTAAGACCACTGGTTACTCTTCCAAAGAACCTGGGTTTGATTCCTAACACCCACAACATGGTGGTTTCACAAACACCTGAAACTTTAGTTCCAGAGGGTCCAACACCCTTTTCTGGCCTCCTCGGGTACTGTGCACACAGGTGGTACACAGACATACATGCAGGCAAAATATCTACACACATAAAAATAAGGGATAAGGGGTGGGGGACTGAGAAAAGCCAAATTCTCTTTAGAGATACCGAAGCTATCAGGAACAAAATTCTGCTAGAAATATGAGTAGTAAATATCTTTCTGTTGAGGTCTCAGAGAAAAATGTTATTGAATGATGTAGGGATATCCATCTTGTCATAAAATAGTAAAGAACCTGACTGAACTGTGTTTATTTATGTCTCAGCAGCTTAAGAAAGACAGAATATGAGTAATGAAACTGGATATTTAAGCCCAGGAAAGGGCTAAAGGAGAAACCTGTTTCCTCCTGACTTCTTGGAGTGAAATGAGAAATGATTTAAAGATAGAACCATTTAATTCATCAAAAAGGAAACAAAACTTAAAAGATTAGGAAAATTTCTGCACACATATATTTTAAAGAATGAAAAAACATTCAACAGAGTACCAAGGCTGTTGTCAAATGACTAATAAAAAGATGACTCCAATGTTTAATCTTTGTCAATGAAGGCAATTCAGAAATCACAAAGACTGCTCTTCCAATCAGAGGATACAAACGCAAAAGCCTCTTCAAGTGCTGAGCTACTATAATGCCCCAAATAGGACAAATGCCCAGCAAATCCACTTTCTGGACCTCAGACTAGTAGAGACTTCACATAATTCGGGCCTTGGGGAGCCACAGGCACATACTCCAGGTATATAGTCATCATAGAAATAAGAATGCCAAGGCTGAGGGGACAAGTCTACCATTCTAGTGGGTCCAGAAAATGTACCTACCCCAGAGATCTGGCAAGAGCATCCAGCAAAATATTGTTCTTGAGAATTAACTGTCAAATGTTTTTGCTCTGTTGAACTTTGTACTTATTTGGAACTTATGTGCTCTTTCATCTTTCCTTATTTTCTCTCATTTTGAATGGGAGTGCCTATATCATGCCTATCTCACCAGTGTATCCGAGAAGCATATAAAAGATATGCTATCTCAGGTTCAAAGCTAGAAAGCAATGTCTCAGGATAGATTGCAATTTACTTCTACCTGATTTACAAAATATTTAGATGAGACTCTGGACTCTGGATACTAGACCTTTGACTGATATTAAACGAGGTACCAGAGCTATTGGGAGAATTAAATGCGTTCTTAGAAAGAATTGGGGAAATTCAGCGGGGAAGCTATTATTGGAATGTACTGTTGAAATGGTGATAACATGTAACTTTTTGGAGGTTAAAGGGCTTGAAAGCCAGGAAAACATTCTATTATTGCCCTAATAAAAGAGGCCCAAGAAAAAGACCCTCTATCCTTTAACTGCATGAGAAGAATCTCTTCCCAGACACTTGATTTATTAATATCTTCAAGTTCCCAGTCACAAGAACTTTGAGAAACTAATCTCTGTTGTTTATAAACCATCCGGACTGTGGTATTTTGTTATAGAAGTCCAAACAGGCTAAGACAGACATTAAAATAAAACATGTTAAGAAGACAATGGAGCACAGTACATAATGGGAACAGAGTAAATCCATCAAGAAGATCTTGTAGGGCTGAAGAGATGACTCAGTGGTTAAGAGCACTTGTTGCTCTGGCAGAGGACCCAGGTTCAAATCCAAGCATCCATATGGTGGCTAACAACCATCTATAACTTCAGTTCCAGGAGATCCAATGCCCTCTTCTGGTCTCCACAGGCACCAAGAATGCAGGTGGTACACATATAAACATGCAAGCAAAACACTCATGTATAAAATGAATAGAGCTAATTTTTCTTAAAAAAAAAAAAATAGCTAGGTGTGGTGTTACACACCTTTAATCCCAGCACTTGGAGGCAAAAGCAGGGAGATCTCTGTTGAGTTTGAGGCCACTGAGTTTAAGGCCAGTGAGCTCCAGGCTACACAGTGAGCTACACAGTGAGCTCCAGGCTACCCAGGGCTACATAAAAATCTATGTCAAGCCGGGCGGTGGTGGCGCACGCCTTTAATCCCAGCACTCGGGAGGCAGAGCCAGGCGGATCTCTGTGAGTTCGAGGCCAGCCTGGGCTACCAAGTGAGTCCCAGGAAAGGCGCAAAGCTACACAGAGAAACCCTGTCTCGAAAAACCAAAAAAAAAAAAAAAAAAAAAAATCTATGTCAAAAAAGATGAAGGGGGAGGAAAGAGAAGGGAGCACGGGGAGGAGGAAGGAGGAGGAAAGAAGAGAAGATGATGAGCATAACTACCTGGTAATTAAATACGTACAACTGGTAACAGATTTTAGACTGTGAAGCAAAAATTAACAAACAGAAGGGAGAAGCCGCTCAATAACAATAATTAAGAACGCAATGCACCGCTTTCAACTAAGCAAAAGGTAAGCATGAACTAGAAGACATCAGCATCACTATTAATCAACAAAACCTCGAAGAAATGCACAGAACTCACTAAATAGGCACATATATGTTCTTCTCAAGTGCACAGAACACTCTCCAAGACAGTCTGCTAAACCCAAACAAACAACTCAATAAATCTGAAAAAGATGTAAGTCATATAAAGTATCTTCTTCAACTACAATGCAGTAAAATTAAAAGACTAACTGGAAAACTCACAAATATAAAAATTAACACATTCTTAAGCAACCAGTTAATCTAACAAGGAGCTACAAGGAAAGTAAGAAAGCATGCAATAAAAACAATAATATAAAAAGAAATACAACACCAAACTCAAAGTCTTCAGAAAGAAATTTCTATGTGTGGACATCTCCATTTTTAGAAAATGAAGACACACCTAAAATTAATACTCAACAGTCCCCAATGTCTTAATACATTCCATCTTTAAGAACTTAAAAAAAAAAAAAAACCTAAGTACTATAACAGGCCCCAAGACCTTAGAACAACTGATGTTAGAGGACCATTCTGACTGTAGAACCCAATACCTGCCAAAACAGGAACAAGATCTAATCCATCAGAGACCTGGTCCATAATTTCAGGATCCAAGGAAGTTCCTCAATGTACTAACCTTCCTTTTCAGCTTCTGCACTTACGCTTCATGCTAACTGTTCTTGTTAACCAAGTATGTCAACCAGGGTATGGTTTCCATGCATAGAAAGCAAAGAATGGTGAGGCTCGAGGCTGTATGATTTGGTCAAGCTCACATGCAACTGCCAGCCAGCAATACAGACTTTCTATTCAGCTTTAAGAGCACCGGTGTATTCTCTTAACATTGCTGGTGAAAACAATCTGATGCCCAGGCCTTATAGCACATGCTTTTAGTCCCAACACTGGGAAGCAGAGGCAGGCAAATCTCTGTGAGTTCGAGGCCAGCCTAATCTACACAGTGAGTTCCAGGACAGCCAGGGCTATGTAGAGATCTTGTCTTTACAAAATAAATAAATAAGCAAGCAAGCCAACAAACAATCAACCTAGTAATCCTTAGAAAAGTTAAACTTAGGAAGCAGGCAAGAAAGCTGACAATCAAAGCTGAGCTGTGAGTTCCAGAACAGCCAGAGCTATGTAAAGAGACACTGTCTTTAAAAATAGAAACATAAACAAACAATCCTGAGGTTCCTAGAAAAGTTAAACTTAGGAAACAGTCAAGAAAGCTGAGCTAGAAGCCCTCTCCAATGAATATTAAGTCAGCTTGCCAAATAAAGCTATTCAGGAGAGAGAAGAAATGGCTAGGGAAATGCCACTCTTCACACACAAGACCTGAGGGACTAAAAGAGGCTGGGGTGGAGTGCAGTTCAATGGACTACTTAGAAAAGGAATCACAACCTCCCACACACCAGAATCCCACAAACACTAAAGCCGTAGAAGCCAATAGCTTCTGCTATCCACTCTACCACACAGTACCATGTACAACCCCCCTAGAGATAGGGTTATATGAACCCCATTTTTCATCTCCACACAGCTATGCCAGAAACTCACTCCAGAAGTATTCTTTTGATTTCTTATTTTCTATTATCTGATTTCTACTCTTGCATTTATATCTAATGATAGTTTTGCTTCTGTTTCTATACTGCTCAGTCAATGTTAGGGCTGTTGTTTAAGTTTCTCAAACTCACTTTACTACAAGGCATTCTTTGCTATAGTCTGTAGCCTTATCTCATATACTTACCCATTAATTTCTACATTATATTTTACTCACCTCACTTTTCTGTTACTTTTGAAAATCTAATACTTAATCCTTATCCATACCTACTCTATTTTCCTCCCACTCATCTTATTAAATCATTCCTTACAATTCTTGATTGTTTACCTTCTAATAGTTACTGAAGGCAAAGAGGCCAAATACTACTAGATATAAAGTCACAGATTAACTCCAACACAACAGTAGTGGGTGACTTCAAAACCTCATTCTCATCAATTCATATAATCCCAACAAAAAAGAAACCAATAAATTTCTGAATTAACTGATATATATCAAGTGGAGTTCAGATTTCTATAGAACATTCATCCAAACACTGCAGAATAGACATTTTCCTTAGAAGTCCATGGAAAATAGATCATATATTAGAGCACAAAGCAGGTATTAACAAATACAGGAAAAGAGAAATAATTCCTCATACTCTACTTGATCACAACAGATTAAGACAACAAATTAACAGCAAGAGAGAAACTAGACATAATCTGCACGTACTACTGAATGTGTCTGTAGTGAAATCAGTGAATTCACTACAGACAATAATCAGTCTGAAGAAGTCAAGAAGGAAATAAAAATATTGCAAGAATCAAACAAAAAAGAAAACATAACACACCAAAAACTATGGGATACAGTGAAAGCAGTCCTATGTCTACAGACAAAACAAAGTTGGCTTTTTTCTTCTATTTTTAAGATTTATTTTATATCTATGAGTGTTTTGCCACATACATATGCATGTACCATGTGGATGCCTGGTGCCCAGGAGGTCAGAAGGCATTGGCTCCCCTAGGTAGAGCTATGTTTGGTTGTAAATCATCATATGGGGGAGCCAAACTCAGGTACTCTGAAGTGCTCTTACCCACTAAGCCATCTCTCTAGCCACCTAAGAGTTGGTTCTTATTAACAATAAACATGGTAGACAAACTCTTAAGCCAAACTAACCAACAGAAGAACAGGAAGACCCAAATTAGTAAAATCAGATACGAAAAGGGAGCCATTATAACATTGAAATTCGGAAAAAATCATTTCGTGTGTGTATGGCTATGTGACTATACGTACACCACATGTGTACAACGAGGCCACAGAGACCAGAATGCATCAGATCCCAAGGAAACGGAGTTACTGGCAGCTGTGAGCTTCTGATGTGGATGCTGAGAACCAGATTTAAGTCCTCTACACAAGTGGTAAGCACTTTTAACCACTAAGCCCAGAGCTACTTAATTTTTGACAAAGATGCCAAAAAAATACAAAGTGGAGAAAAATACAAAAGGACAGACTCTTCAACAAATGGTGCTGGGAAAAGTGGGTATCTACATGTAGAAGACTGAAAGTAGATCTTCCTCTCTGTCTCACAAAAATCAACTACAAATATACAGGATCTTGCTGTGGGATGTCGTTCTGTATGCTGTGAATATGTGTTGCTCTGATTGATAAATAAAATGCTGACTGGCCAGTAGCCAGGCAGGAAGTATAGGCAGGGCGAGTAGATGAGGAGAATGCTGGGAAAAGGAAGGGCTGAGTCAGGAGTTGCCAGCCAGACACAGAGGCAGCAAGATGACAAGGCAAAACTGAGAAAAGGTACTAAGCCACATGGCTAAACATATATAAGAATTATGGGTTAATTTAAGATACAAGAGCTAGCTAGCAAGAAGCCTGCCATGGCCATAGTTTGAAAATAATATAAGGCTCTGTGAGTTTATTTGGGTCTGAGCAGCTGCGGGACTGGGCAGGACACAGGAAAACTTCCAACTACAGGATCTTAACATAAGAGCTGAAATTTTTAGGAGAGAGTAGGGAATACACTTCAAGACACAGACATAGAACCAGGTGTGGTAGTGCACACCTTTAATACCAGTACTTGAGGAGGCAGAGACAAGTGGGTCTCTGTGAGTTCAAGGCCAGCTTGAAGTACATAGTAAGTTTCAGGTCAACTAAAGCTACACAGTGAGATCCTGTCTAAAAATAAAAGCAATAAAATAAAAAGATACATGCATTCGTAAGCACTTTCTAAATATGACTGCTCAGAAAAAAAAGGCCTATAATCAGTTAATGGACCTCAAGAAATCAAAACATTCTGTACAACCAAAGAAATAGTCAATATTGAGTAAAGCAGCAGCCATCAGAATGGGAGAAAGAAAAGGAAAGAAACAAACAAATGACAAACAACACTGGGGAAGAACATGGGGAAAGGGAAACTACCAATTCAGTGTTGGCCAAAGTGTAAATTGGTACAATCACTATGGAAATCAGTGTAGTTATCTCAAAAAGCTAAAAATATGGGGGCTGATGGGATGACATAGTTAGGAATACTTCCTGATCTTCTAGAGGACCAGAATTTGGTTCCCAGTACCTAATGTTGGGTAGCACACAACAATCTATCAGTAACTCTAGTTCCAGGGGATCCAACACCGTCTTGATCTCTGTGGGCACCCACACACGTGGCATATACTAACACAGACACATGAATATACACATAAGTAAAAACAAATCAATAGATTTTTTTCTTTTTTTATTATGAGATTTTCTATTAATTTTACATACCAACCACAGATTCCCCTGTCCTCCCTCCTCCCACCCCCAGCCCTCCCCCCCAACTCACCCCTCATTCCCACCTCCTCCAAGGCAAGGTCTCCCTTGGGGAGTCAGCAGAACCTGGTACATTCAGTTGAGGCAGGTCCAAGCCCCTCCTCCCTGCACCAAGGCTGCACAAAGTGTTCCACCATAGGAACTAGGCTCCAAAATGCCGGCTCATGCACTAGGGATGGGTCCCATTCCCATTGCCTGGGGGTCCCCTAAACAATTCAAGCTAAACAACTGTCTTGCTTATCCAGAGGGCCTAGTCCAGTACCATGGGGGCTCCTCAGCTACTGGTCCACAGTTCATGTGTCTCCAGTAGTTTGGCTAGTTGTCTCTGTACTTTTTCCAATCACGGTCTTGATATCTCTTGCTCAAAGAATCCCTCGATTGGACTCCTGGAGCTCCTCCTGGGACCCAGCCGTGGATCTCTGCATCTGCTTCCATCAGTCACTGGATGAGGATTCTATCATGACAGTTAGGGTATTCAGCCATCTGATCACCAAAGTAGGTCAGCTCAGGCACCCTCTTGACCATTGCCAGTAGTCTATGGTGGAGTCATCTTTGTGGATTCCTGGGAACCTCCCTAGCACTCTGCTTCTCCCTACCCCCATGGTGCCTTCATTTATCAAGGTATCTTGTTCCTTGTTCTCCCACTCTGTTCCAGTTCCAGCTCAAACCAACCACTCCCCTAGACCTCATTCCCCGTCTCTTGCCTTCCATTACCCCCCCTCACCCCCAGTTTGCTCATGTAGATCTCATCCACTCCTCCATCGCTGGGCGAACCTTGCATCTTTCTTAGGGTCCTCCTTACTAGCTAGCCTCCCTAGAGCTGTGAGTTGCAGTCTGGTTATCCTTTGCTTTACATATTGTATCCACTTATGAGTGAGTACATACTATATTTGTCCTGAGTCTGGGTTAACTCACAATATTTTCTAGTTCCATCCATTTGCCTGCAAACCTCATTATGTCACTGTTTTCCTTTGCTGAGTAGTACTCAATTGTGTATATGTACCACATTTTCTTTATCTTTCTTCAGTTGGGGGGCATCTAGGTTGTTTCCAGGTTCTGGCTATTACAAATAATGCTGCTATGAACATAGTTGAGCATGTGACCTTGTGGTATGATTGAGCATTCCTTGGGTATATGCCCAAGAGTGGTGTAGCTGGGTCTTGAGGAAGAATGATTCCCAATTTTCTGAGAAACTGCCATACTGATTTCCAAAGTGGTTGTACAAGTTTGCATTCCCACCAACAGTGTAGGAGTGTTCCCCTTGCTCCGCATCCTCTCCAACATAAGCTGTCTTCAGTGTTTTTGATCTCAGAGTCGTTTTGATTTGCATTTCCCTGATGACTAAGGATGTTGAGTAATTCCTTAAATGTCTTTTGGCCATTTGAGATTCTTCTGTTGAGAATTCTCTGTTTAGCTCTGTAGCCCATTTTTTAATTGGACTGTTAGATATTTTGATGTCTAGTTTCCTGAGTTCTTTATATATTCTGGAGATCAGCCCTCTGTCAGAAGTGGAGTTGGTGAAGATCTTTTCCCATTCTGTAGGGACCGTGTCCTTTGCTCTACTCAATAGATTTTTTAGAGGACATTAAATTGGGAGGGGGAGCATACTGAGGAAGGAGGGAGGGAGGGAGAGACGGTGCTGGATAGATAAGGATATGATAAAAATACATTTTCATTATACATATGTATAAATATATATAACAGAGCCAGTGAGATGACTCAGTGGGTGAAAGAGCTTGCTGCTGAGTTGGATTCTGGAACCCACATGTGGAAACAACCAATTTCCATGGACTGTCCTCTGACCTTCACATGCTCACAATGGCACCTGACTCATACACACCTATTCACCCCACATGACACCTGTACAAATAAATGTAAAAAGTTGTATTTTTCAAAAGTAAAAGAGAAATAAAAACAGAAACATACATAAATGTTAACAAAAATATTCATAATAGTCAAAATTAGAAATCTGCAAGTGTCTATCAGATAACCTCACAATGGAATGTTATTCAGATAAAAAAGTAATTGTTGACCACCACCCATTCGTATGTAAAAGCCCTAGTCTCAATGTGGCTATATTTGGAAATGGAAACTTTAAAGGAGCAATGAAAACTACATCATCAGGATGGGGCCCTATGCCAACAGAATTCATGTCATTAGAAGAGATACGAGATAAACATGTATCAATCTTGCTCTCTCTGCCATACAAAAGGCTATGTGTAATAACAATGGGGAAACAGATGGGCGGTGGTAGTGCACACCTTTAATCCCAGCACTTGGGAGGCAGAGCCAGGCAGAGATCTCTGTGAGTTCAAGGCCAGCCTACTCTACAGAGTGAGATCCAGGACAGGCTCCAAAAGCTACACAGAGAAACTCTGTCTCAAAAAACTAAAAACAGTGGTGAGAAAGAAAGAACCCCCAACAGGAGCTAACATTGCTGAACTCTGATCTTATAACTGTGTGGGAATAAATACCTGTCCTTGAAACCACCCTGACTGTGCTGTTTCGTTGTGGTAACCCAAGCTGCCCAATCACACCAAAGAAGTAGTGAAACAACACAGCCTGGACAAACTTCTAAAAATACTATACTTAACACAAGGAAGCCAGACATGACAGACAACATATTCTATCCATTATCCCATTTATATGTAACACTCAAAACAGGCAAACCCACAGACAAAAAACGATGCTAATGGATGCCAAGAAATGAGGTGAGGAAAACACCTTGCAAGTAGTCAGTGGTCATAGTTGTGCATCACTGTGAATATAATAAAAGCCATTGAATTATGTAATTAAAAATGGCTCAATTGATGAATTCCACATTAATTTTCAAACAATTGGGAGTAAAATATGGATTGAACCAGTAATAATTTCAAGTAGTTACATACAGAATAATACTATCTACACAACATTCTCAAAAAGACAAAATTACAGTAATGAAGAACAGATCAGAAGTTGCCCAAGGATTACTAAAAAAGAATGGCTCTCACAGTACATGGGAAATGTAGGAAGTGTTTCAGGCCAACCTGAACTACAAAAACAAGACCCTAATGGGGATACTGGGCAAGTGTTCTATCACTGAATATAGTGCTGGCCTCTATACTATTATCTATCTTAACCGTGGTACACAAGAATCAATCTATCTATCTATCTATCTATCTATCTATCTATCTATCTATCTATCTATCTAGTTTTTCAAAACAGGGTTTCTCTGTGTAGTTTTGAAGCCTGTCCTGTCACTTGCTCTGTAGACCAGGCTGGCCTCAAACGCAGAGAAATCCGCCTGGCTCTGCCTCTCAAGTGCTGGGATTAAAGGCATGCACCCGGTACAAGAATCTATTTATATACAGTAAAATTCCCAGAACCATACACAAAAAGAATCGCAGATTTTCTCTATCTTAATTTTAAAAGTTAAACATTTCCTAAAAGATACCTATTACCCAGGTCTATTTTGTACTACAACAACAACAACAAAAAATTCCTGGTGTTAAATCTTCTATATCATCCACTTGTAAAGCATCTTCCTGCTGAGCTATGTGGATTTTTTCCAAATATATTTCATTATCTAGCCTCCTACAAATGATCTTAATTCTTTCATTTGAGATAGGGTTATGTATCACAAGCTGACCTCAAATTATCAATATAGGGGAGGGTAGCTTTTTGCTCTGTAATGTATGTAAACATTTAAAAATACTACCAAAAAAAAAAACAAAAAAAACCAAGCCGGGCGGTGGTGGCGCACGCCTTTAATCCCAGCACTTGGGAGGCAGAGGCAGGCGGATCTCTGTGAGTTCGAGGCCAGCCTGGACTACAGAGTGAGATCCAGGAAAGGCGCAAAGCTACACAGAGAAACCCTGTCTCGAAAAACCAAAAAAAAAAAAAAAAACTATAATATGCACAATCATATACGAAATACTACTGTATAAGTGAGCTGTATAATCAAGTGTTTAAGAAAGATACTAAGTGAGATCCAAGACAGGCACCAAAACTACACAGAGAAACCCTGTCTCGAACAACCAAAAAAAAGAAAAGAAAAGAAAAGAAAGATACTATTTGTTTTCCTTTTAAGTGGCTGTATGCACCTAGTCAAGTGTTCTACTAAGTTACAGCTCCAGCCCAAAGTTCACATTTATTAACCTTTAAATTAAGCCATTTGCCATATATTTATTCACCCATCAAGACATCATGTTGTACACCACAGATACATAAAAGTTTTTTGTTTTTTGTTTTTCGAGACAGGGTTTCTCTGTGTAGCTTTTTGTGCCTTTCCTGGAACTCACTCTGTAGCCCAGACTGGCCTCAAACTCACAGAGATCCGCCTGCCTCTGCCTCCTGAATGCTGGGATTATGGGATTAAAGGCGTGTGCCACCACCGCCCGGCAAAAGTTTTATTACTTAAAATGATTAAGTTAGGGACTGGAGGGATGGTTCAGAGGCTAAGAGCACTGGCTGTTCTTCCAGAGGTCCTGAGTTCAATTCCCAGCAACCACATGGTGGCTCACAACCATTTATAATGAGATCTGGTGCCTTCTTGTGGTGTGCAGGCAAGCATGCAGGCAGTACACATAATAAATAAATAAATCTAAAAAAAAAGAGAGAGAGAGAGAAATTAAGTTAAAAATCAAGCTGGACCATCTAGATGGCCCAAAAGAACCCATATGATGGAAGCAGAAAACCAACTCCTGCAGGATATCCTCAGATCTCAATGCCCTCCCTTTCTAATAATAAATAAGCAAATAAGTAAATAAAGTAATAAAAGCAAGAAATTATCATGAAAGAATAAGAAGACAAAACAGAAAAAAAATTACAAAAGACAGATATAGTAAGGGTGGTGGTGGCACAAGCCTTTAATCCTTGGGAGACAGAGGCAGGTGGATCTCTCGTGAGTTTGAGGCCAGCCTGGTCTATAGAGCAAGTTCAATGACAGCTAGGGCTACATAGAGAAACCTTGTCTTGAAAAACCAAAATAAAAAAACAAAACCAAAAAAGATACCATCTCTACAGCTTTTTATTAGCATTTGTAGCTTACTAATGATTTTTACATTATGAAAATAAAATTTTCTGTTGTTTTTTTGTGGGGGGAGGGCTCTTTTTACAATAGCCCAGGCTGCCCTCAAACTCAATGACCCTACTGTTTTAGCCTCCCTGAGGTTAAAATTCAGATGTAAGCCACCATACTAAGCTCAAGTAATAATTTTTAAAGCTACTAACATGCTGTCACTCTTAACCTGTGTGTAGATGGCTTAGAATAAGCTTCGGGTCCATGCCAGGCATCCCACTCTTTTTTTTTTTTTTTTTTTACTACAATGAAATCACAGGGAATGAAAAACAAAGAAAATAAAATACATCTATTTGATTGGGAGCTAAACATAGTCAGGCTTGAGTCGTGCTTCAATGGGAGAAAATGAATACACCACTGCATAATGGTTTATGACCTGATCTCTGAAACCAAACAACGTGGGTTTGACTCTGAGCTCTGCTTTTTCTACATGTAGGGCCTTGGGTAAGTTCCCTATTACTCTATGCTTCATGTGAGACACGTTTAATGGTAATAATATACTTGTTTCATGAGGCTTGTACAAAGACTGAATGAACTGTATTTGAACATTTAGGCGGAATAACCAACACAGAGTAGATGTTATATATACCTAGTATAAATGAAAAAAAAAATCAAAGCAAAAACTTCCCACAAACAAATCAGGAACAACCTTGAGCGACAGAGTGAAAACTTGCATGGTTCCACACTGTGGGATGATCCTTCTGTACACTATGAATATGTATTACTCTCATTTGCTAATAAAATGCTGATTGGCCAGTAGCCAAGCAGGAAGTTAGGCAGGACAATCAAACTGAGAACTGTGATGAAGAGGGGTGGAGTCGAAAGAGACATGAGCTAGCCACCCAAGAAACAAAATGCCAGAGAACCAGTAAAGCTATGGTGCTGTGGGATGGTCTGTATGCTGTGAATGTATTGCTCTCATTGGTTGATAAATTGCTGATTGGCCAGTAGCCAGGCAGGAAGTAGAGGCAGGACAAAGGGAGAGGAGAATTCTGAGAACAGAAAGGCTGGGTGAGGAGAGCTGTCAGCCGCCGCCATGAGAAGCAGATGTTAAGATACCAGTAAGCCACAAGCCACATGGTAACTTATAGATGAATAGAAATGGGTTAATTTAAGATATAAGAACAGATAGCAAGAAGCCTGACATGGCCATACAGTTTATAAGTAATATAAGTCTCTGTGTGTTTACTTGAGTCTGAGAGGCTGCGAGACTGGCGGGTCAGAGAGATTTGTCCTGACTGTGGGTCAGGCAAGACCAGGAAAACTTTAGCTACACTATGGACCATGTGGCAATACACAGATAAATAGAAATGGGTTAATTTAAATGTAAGAGCTAGTTAGTAATAACCCTGAGCGATCGGTCAAACATTTATAATTAATATAAGTCTCTGTGTTGTGATTTGGGAAGTGGCTGCCAGATATTTGGAAACAGGAGGGTGGGAGAGAAGGCTCCGTTTATAGTTCCAAACAACGTGAGACTGGCAGTGAAGGGACACCTCATTCATGCCAACTTTCTCATATCCTCACTTCTTAAATATAGTAATAAACTCAGTGGACACATATTTAGCCTCCTTTAAACTCTAAGTCTCCCCCTTCTTGGTAAATGACAATTTTGAACTTCCAATTCCTTAAACCAAAAGTTTTAAAGTCTTCTCATTCTCCATATTATTCTCTAGGGAAACTGTTAGATCCACCAACCCTCAACCTACCCAGTCTATTCAGTCTTAACACTTTCCCTCTTTCTCCTACTAGATGAGTAAGCAACCTTCACTTCCTATTGCTATGGGATACAGTCTTTCTGTATACTGTGAATAAATATATGTTGCTCTGACTGGTTGATAAATAAAGTCATTTGGCCTATGGGCAAGTCAGGTCATAGCTAGGCAGGAAATTGAAGAGAGAGATAGGAAGAAGAAAAGCAGAGAGGGAGAGATGCCAGCCTGCCACCCAAGGAACAACATGCAAGCAGATTGGTAAGCCATGGAACACATGGCAAAACATAAATTAATAGAAAATGGTTAATTTAAGATATAAGAGCTAGCTAGCAAGAGGTCTGCCATAGACTATACAGTTTGTAAATAATATAAGCCTCTGAGTGATTATTTTGTAAGCAGCTACAGGTCCACAGGGTCCCGAGTGGGACAGGAGAAACCATTCAACTACATCCCATAACCTAGTGAAACACAATGAAAAACTCACAATGGATCTGTGGGACCCCTGGCTCCCATTCCCAATCCCCAAACACTTGCCCTATTTTTCAAAATGTCAGCTAGTTTGCTAAAACTCAATCAGATCTTGTTACATTACTCTCCAACTAAAATAACTTCCAATGCTGACTTACTTTGCTCAAGGTTAAAGTTTTAGTCCCCACAGTTGCCTACATACTTCCTCAAGTTAAAATCTGGAGCCACAAAACATTTTTGCTCTAACATTGTCCTCAAAAGATTTTGGATGTGGGAGTTCTTCAGATTAGGAACACAGAATTCATTCACTAAAAATCTATGTAAATATTCCGAAATCTAAACACTTCTGATCTCAAGCATTTCTGTATAGTTTTACAATGGTCTGCCTGTTGTTACTTTTTTAAAATTAAATTTGGGCTAATGCTTTTATATTAGAATATAGTTTAGGGCAGTGCTTTGGCCTATTTCACAAAACCAAGTACATGATAGTTGGGCATAGCAGCACAGACCCATAATCCAGCAATCCAGAGGATGAGACAGAAAGACCACAAATTCAATGCCAAGCACCCTGCCACATCATCCCTAGCCCCTGTGTTTAAAGGTGTTATTATGAGAAGGAAAGTAGAGGGGTGGAGAGATAGCTCAGTGGTTAAGGGTGTGTCCATTCTTGCAGAGTAAGAGTTTCCTTTCCAGCACCTGTGTCAGGTGACTCACAACCACCTATATATTTAACTCTGGCTCCAGGAGATCTTTGCCCTCTTCTGTCTTCATGGGTACCCTATACTCAAAGACACATATCCACACATAAATACATAATTTTAAATTTTAAAGTATATATTAAATAAAGACAAAGGGGCTGAAGAGAAGGCTCAGTGGTTAAGAGCACTTGCTGCTCTTACAGAGGACCTAGGTTCAGTTCCCAGCATCCACATGGTGCTTTACAAACTACTTGTAATTCTAGTTCCTGGAAACCCAATACCTTTTCTGGCCTCCTTGGACATCACATAAGTGATACTATATATACATGCAGACAATATACTCATACACATAAAACAAATAAAAACAGTAGTATCTTTGAAAATAGTAGTATTGTTATGAACACTGAATTTTATTAATCTGATATGATCTGATAGCTATTGTAATCACTTTCTTTAAATATCTGAAATTTTCCAGCTTAGACCAGAAGGGGCACCTTTAAGATGGCCCCTTTATGCTTCAAATTAGCCAGCAAAACAATAAAAGATTTTTACCTTACAGTTTCAAATTCCTCAATTAAAATCAACATTAAACATTATTTGTTACCAGACTTTTGTTAATTCTAAGATGCTTATTCATTTCCTTGTCCATATGTTCTAATAATAGTATCAATCCCTTAATAATACCACAAAATATATATATATATATTCATTAGAATAGTGAATATAGAATGTACAAAGGTACAAAATGGGAGCACAGCTTTATATACAGAATTACAAGCCATTATAAAGACTGTCCAGGTCAGTACCAGCATGTAAAATGCTGTATGAATGTTAGCTGCTATTATGCTGATTTGAGACATGTAGATAAATTAAGTTAAAAGGTAAGCAATAAACTTAAACATTCCTGAAAGTTTGGGTTTTATCATGAAGATTATGAGGATCCAGTGGAGGATTTTTGACATGATAATGGCATAATGTTTAGAAAAAGGGCATGGACAATGCCAAAGACAGGATGGAACAAAATCGGCAAGAACCACAAAGAACCTTCAATGACAATGTATACAAGTGAAAAAACTTCACAAAATATAAGAAATATGCAAACAACTTGCAGGATCTCTTAGCATACTGATCACTACAAAAGATACCAAACTTTTTAAAGATTATTTTATGTGCATGAGCGCTTTTCCTATATGTACGTACATGTACCGTGTGTGTATGTATGTGTGTGTGTGTGTGTGTGTGTGTGTGTGTGTGTGTGTGTGTGTGTGTGTGTTTGTGCATGCGCACGCGTGCTCCCCACAGAGGTCAGAAGATACAGAACTACCATGTGGGTGCTGGAAATTGAACTTGGGTCCTCTACAAGAGTAACGAGTACTTTTAAAAGCTGAGCCATTCTCCATCCCCCAAAACACCAAGTTTCTAAGAATCTTACAGTAATGAGCTGCACAATCCTAGTAAATATTCCTGGTCTTTACAAGTGTGGTGATATATGTCTTTATCCCAGCACTGGAGAGACAGAGGCAAGGGGGTCTCTGTGAGTTCAAGTGGATTTCTATGTCTTTGAGGCCAGCCTGGTCTACACAGTGAGTTCCAGGCCAATCATAGTAAGAGACCCTGTCTCAACACCCCCTCTCCCCAATATTCCTAGTCTGACTGTCATGCTTTCCATCGGGGTAAAGACTCACATCTAGTAAAAGTAATTATTTCAACAAAAGTCTTCCAGAGTTAAGTGATGCCTTATGTCTTCTTTTCCACAGCAAGAAAAGCTGAAAGCATATAAAGCCCCCACCAGCAATCATGAGGACCCTTTCTAGTGGCTCCACTGTGCTAGTAGTCTTTGCTTCCCCTGACTTTAACCCCTAAAGATGTTTTAGTCATTGTTAACTACAGAAATGTTAGGACAACTTATTTAACACTAAGTACACTTAATAGTCAATTTTACAAAAGTATAAAAATTAAGGCTAAAGTAACTTTCAAATTCAGTAATGAAAAGAAACATTTGAATGTTGACATCATCTTCCAAGTACAAGTAGTCACTATCTAAAAATGAAAATTGGGCTGGGATATGGCTTAGTATTATATACCAGGAATGAGGTTTAATTCCCAGTTATGTCAAAATAAATAATACATACTTTTTTTTAAAAAAAGTAAAACGTGCTGGGCAGTGGTGATGCATGCCTTTAACCTCGGCACAGAGGCAGGTGGATCTCTGTGAGTTCGAGGCCAGCCTGGTCTGCTGCAGAGCAAGTTCCAGGACAGGCTCCAAAGCTATACAGTGTAGTTGGAAAGTTTCTCCGGTCCTGTCAAATGCTTATAAAATAATTACTCAAGCTTATATTAATTAATTAGCTCAGGATTATTACTAACTAGCTCTTACATTTAAATTAACCCATAATTCTTACTTATGTTTAGCCACGTGGCTTGTTGGTACCTTTTCTCAGTTCTGCCTTGTCATCTTGCTTCCTCTGTGTCTGGCTGGCGACTTCTGACTCTGCCTTTCCTCTTCCTGTCTCTCTCTTGAATTTCTTGCCTGGCTATATCCTGACTCGCCATAGGTCAGAGCAGCTTCTTTATTAACCAATCATAGCAATACATATTCACAGCATACAGAAAGACATCCTACAGCACTTCCCCTTTTCTGTCTAATCAAAGGAAAGGTTTTAACTTTAACATCATACCCAAGCATGCTTGTTAAAAGAAAAGGCAGTATCTCTGTATCATGTCAGACGAGCCATCACATGAGCCATCTGATATTGGACAGAATAAAACCAAAATTAAGGGACTATTCTATTGCCCTTAATCTCATAATTCTTTGGTTCTATTTTGATTCTTTAAAACTTTTCTAAAGGTATGAATTTTATATCAAAATTTATAAAATTTATATATATATTTTTAAACTTCTGTCATGATATTAATGGTCATATAGAACACTAACTAATTCTAGAAAAAAGGCTTCATTTTGCTGCCTATACATGTTTTTGTGTTAGAGTCTCTATCAGTTTTCTGCAGGGAATCATGACCAGGCCTAACAGCAAATTTAAAGTCTCCAAAAAGATGATGGGCCCCACAACGACAATTCCACATGGACAATAATATTACCACTAAGCTGACAAACATCACTCAAAGATCATCTTTGGACTAAAAACTGCTCAGGACAATTTCGAGATAGCTAGCTGAGATGATCCAGCCTCACAGACTACTCAAACAAGGACTTGTGATAAGTCCTGCACTTTGGTATTATGCAGAGACTGGACAACAAATGATACAGCTATCTCTCTCAGGACTTGACAACAACAACAACAACAAAAAAAACACCTTTTCTTTTCAGGATCCCCTAAAGATGCCTTCACCCCAAAACAGCAGGAATTAATTTTAAGAACATGACGCCCACATTACCAAGAGGTGGGGTGGGTGGTTTTTTGTCTTTCAATGCGTTTTGGATAATTGTCATTGTTTAGGATGGTTGGTTACAAGTTGTTATTGTTAATGGTCAGGAAAAAGGCTAAACAAAAGAGATTAAATTTAAGGTTCTTGTTTAAAAAAAAAGAAAAGAAAAAGAAAAAAAGAGGATATAGATAAGAGATAGATTATTGAATCTACTCAGAAAAAAAAGACAGAGAGATGACAGAATAAAGGGTAGATTATTGAATCTACTCTGAGAAGAGAAAGAAGAGGCTGAGAGAATCCAGCCGCCACTGAAGGAGAAGCAACATGCCAACAGACCAGTAAGCCATGGAATATGTGGCAAAACATGTATTAATAGAATTAGATTAAGGCGGTGGTGGTGCATGCCTTTAATCCCAGCACTCGGGAGGCAGAGCCAGGTGGATCTCTGTGAGTTTGAGGCCAGCCTGGGCTACCAAGTGAGTTCCAGGAAAGGCGCAAAGCTACACAGAGAAACCCTGTCTTGAAATAAATAAATAAATAGGATTAGATTAATAGAAATGGGTTAATTTGATATAAGAGCTAGCTAGCAAGAAGCCTGCCATAGATCATACAGTTTGTAAATAATATAAGCCTCTGTGTGTTTAATTGGGTCTGAGTGGCTACAGGACCAGGTGGAACACAGGAAAACTTCTGACTACAAACACAGAGAAACAGTCTTGAAAAACCAAAAAGGAAAAAAATTAAAATATACGGGTTAGTTGTGTATGGTACAGCATACCAGGAACCCCAGCATTAAGCAGACTGGGGCAAAAAGAACACTAGTTTGAAGCCACTCGAGGCTACACAACAAGACAAGTATCCAAAATAAAAGTTAAAAAAAAAAAAAGTCACAGGCTGGAGAGGGATGTCTCAGCAGTTAAGAGCCCTTGCTGATTCCCAGCACCCACATGGCAGCTCAAAGCCATCTGTAACTCCAGTTCCAGGGAATCCAATGTCCTCTTTTGACCCCACAGGCACCAGGCACAAACGTGATGAATATACATACATTCAGACTGTGATGGTTTGAATAAGAATGGCCTCCACAGGCTCATGTATTTGAATGCTTAGTTACCAATTAGTGGAACTATTTGCGAAGGATTAGGAGATATGGCCTTGTTGGAGTATGTCACCGGGGATGGGCTTTGAGGTTTCAAAAACCTATGCCAGGCCCAGTCTCTCCCCTCTCCCCTCTTCCTTCTCCCTCTCTGCCTGCTGCCTGCAGATCAGAATGTAAAGTTCTAAGCTACTACTCCATCGCCATGCCTGTTTCCTGTCATGATGATCACTGACTAACCCTCTAAAACTAAGCATGTTCCTAATTAAATGCTTTCTTTTATATGAGTTGCCTTGGTCATGGCGTCTTTTCACAGCGATAGAACGGTAACTAAAACACAGGCAAAACACACATAAAGTGAAAAAATAAATCTTAAAAGAAAAATAAACTCCTTTAAAAAAAAAAAAAAACACAATGATTTAAATCTTTCCTTCAGATTTTTTTTTCCTTAGAAATTTTGAAGATATTCTTAGAAACTCTAAAAGGTAGCAACGTCTTCAATTTCCCTATCTCAAATTCAAACAAATTATGGCTTGTTTAAAAATGCAAACAGTACATATAAATGCATTTCGGTTTTTATTAAAATTACTGCTGGTCTTTGCAGTCTGATATCCATCCATCCATCCCTTTACTTTCACACCTTACTTTGTCCAGAATGTTAACAACAGTACTTACTTCTAAGTGTGGAATTTGACGTGGGTCTGCTGTCATCTCATGTGACTTAACAGTAATAGATTTAAAAAAACAAAAAACAAAAAACAAGGCTGGATGTGGTGGTGCTTGCCATGAATCCCAGCACTTGGGAGGCAGAAGCAGGCACATCTTTGTGAGTTTGAGGCCAGCCTAGTATACATAGCAAATTCCAGAATAGCCAGAGCTATATAATAGAGAGTCCCTCTCCCAAAACAAACAAAACAAAATAAAAACCAGTTTTAAACAAAACCTCTTTTTTTTCCCCCGGTTTTTGTGACAGGGTCTCTCTATGTAGTCCTGGAACTCTCTATATAGAGCAGGCAGGCCTTGAGCTAACAGAGATCCACCTGCCTCTGCCTCCCAAGTGCTGGAAGCCCAGCTAAAACAATCTCTTTTTTTAAAATCTCATTTGAAATCCTGTAAGTATCTGTCTAGTTCAAAACAGCTATGCAGTAAGAAAATCTTCCCATTGTGATTCTTAATACTATTGCTGTCATAGTATCTTCACTATAACATCAATTATGGTTTTATAGTAATTTCTTTTGGCCTCTAATGGTGATTTTCCTTTATTTACAAAGATTACTGCCTTTGTGCCTTGCCCAAACCTTTCCTCAATTCAATGTTACCTTGATTCTTTTAATGTTACCTTGATTCTTTTAACACTCTTGTTTTTGAGATGGTTTCCCTATATAGCCTGGGCCAGTTTCTGAATCTTCCTGCTTCAGCCTCCCTGGTTCTGGGAGGACAAGCTGGATGACAGGTATGTGCCAAAGCATTCAGCTTTTGGACACACTTAAAACCTGAGAGTAACAAAGGCTCCATTACAGTTCTGACAGCACACTAACCAGGAATCTCAAAAATTTCTGCAGGTAGAGCAATGCTTTCCTCACACTGTAATAACAGTGTGACACACATGCCCCCCCAACAGAGTTCACACCTAAATCAGTTATATGAACTCTCAATTATGGCTGCTTATAAAGGCACAGGTGCATAGGATATAGCTACTGACTGCTGAACTTGTGGAGTGAAAACTACAGAGCTAGCATAGGCAGTTCTCATCTCAGGTTTCTTATTGGTCAAAGGAACTGGTTTTATTTGACAAGGACTACTCAGGTCCATTTAGAATTCACCAGAAGTTTAAAAATTTCACAGGGAACGACATGAATTGAGGACCATGATTCTATCTTGACACTTGTGGAGTGGCACAGAACTGCATTTGTTGTTTGTATGGTGTCTCCCTACACCTGCTCATCTTCCCAGCTTATAGTACTTATAGTATTGATTATGACTGTCATAATCAATAATAAATCAACTACTACAGCAATTTCCTTAGGACAGACATAAATAATATGATCTTTATAAAAATATACAAAGAAAAAAAACAAGATATAGTAGTTCACAAGTGTCTGCCCTTTACACCAAAGATCAAATGTCTTAATATCTTAAACACAACTGACACTTTTTTGGGCAACTGTTTTTATGTGAGATCAGATCTGTGGTCAAGTGCCTGCCTACATGTCTCAAGATGCTATCTCAAATCTTTCTTCCTTCAGAAATGTTGCTGGTTGCAAGGCAGAAGCTACCAATGCATCTGCTAACTCCAGGTTACAGCCTACAATAGCTCAACAAAAACAAATGACTTTATAAACTTCTTAGTCTTTCAAATATTTAAAAAAATGAAAACCTTTTAAAATGTTCTGAATTACTAATTATGAATGAAATTAACAATTGAGAAAGATAAAACTCTAACTCTCCCTGTGTATTATAGACTCCCAAGGAATTAATATGTCCTCTGCAAATGATGGTGATTTCATCCATGCCACTTGCCTTAGGCAGCTGCAGGGGCTTCTGAGCTTGGTTCCAACCTGTGTGTAAGTCATTATTAGAAAACAAAAAGGTTGCTTAATTTATATCTTTTCTAAGGAGACTTATAATTGGCTCTAAGCCAAAACAAATTATTACTGACGTGCAGATGAGGTCCACCAGACTAATGCAGCACATTCTCCTGGAGCTAAGGCAATTCCCTATCGGGATCCTCAGTGGGATTATAACACCCCAGGCGGCTCCCTAGCTAGGGATCAGCTTATGTGCCTCCTAGCAGGTGTTCCTAAGGCTGCCCTCAAACCAGTAAACTATGAAAAGCTTCAAGACATAGTTCAGAACAGACAAGAGAACCTGTCTCAATTTCTAGAACAACTTACAAAGGCCCTCTTACAGTATACTAATCTAGATCCTGAGAGACCCATTTCTTTTTTCGGAGCTTCCCCGACATTAGGGTCAAACATAAGTGTCTGGAGAGAGGAGAGAGGCCCTGACCCCACAGGCAGAAGTCTTAGCTATGGCATTTAAGATGTACCATGAGAGAGATGAGAAAGTCTGTAAATAGGAATACCAAATGCTGGCCAAGGCTATCTGACCGGCCACCCAAGGGCCCCCAGGTCGTTGTTTTAAATGTGGTCAAGATGGCCATTGGGCTCGTACTTGCCCTGCCCCACATGGGGCACCAAGGCCATGTCCAAAGTGTCACCAAGAGGGACATTGGTCAGTTGACTGCCCCATGCACCTCATAGCAGATCTCCCTCCAATTGACCTTCTAGGCTTGGCTAGAACTATAATTCATGTGACATATAATTAATCTAATTCAGTGATTCAGTTGTGCAACTATTGCCATAGACATATTTTAGAATAGTCATTCCTATATGTCATATGAATTATAGTTCAAATAAGTGAAGAAAAGTGAATGAACTACTAATTAACTCAACACATACAAACATTATGTTTAGCCTTTAATCCCAGCACTCAGGAGGCAGAAGGTAGATCTCTGAGTTCAAGGTCAGCCTAGTTTATAAAGCAAGTTCTAGGACAACCAGGGCTATACAGAGAAAGTGTCCTTTCAAACAAAACCAAACCATTATGTTTAAATAAAACAGGCCTCACAAACACCAAAAATTACATGTTGTCTGCTGTGGATATCGCTCTGTATAAATAAAATGCTAATTGGCCAGTAGCCAGGCAGGAAGTATAGGAGGGATAAGCAGAGAGGAGAATTCTGGGAAGTGGAGGCTGAGGCAGAGAGACGCTGCCAACCACCGCCAGGACAAGGAAGATGCAAGGTACCAGTAAGCCACAAGCCATGTGGCAAAGTATAGATTAATAGTAATGGGCTAAATATAAGAGTAAGAGCTAGACAATGATAGGCCTGAGCTAATGGCCAAGCAGTTTAAATAATATAAGTGTTTGTGTGTTCATTTTATAAGTGGGCTGTCAAACTGCCGGGGCTTGGCGGGACCCGGAGAGAAAACTCTCCAGCTACAGTTGTCTCATCTGCATTATAGAAAAAAAAATTCGGGCTAGACTAATTTTTATTGACAAGAGCAAGTCACTGTAAGTGCAGAGGATGGGTTGGAAAAGGACATTAGCCAACTTTCTAAGAGGTTGGAAATGGTCTATATCTTGTTTGGGGTGAAGGTCATGGGAGTATATACAACTGTCTTGATTGTACATTTTAATTATATCTTAATGAAAGAAAAATAATTATTACTTGATCTTAGAAAAATGAAGGTAAAAAATGACAAGAATGTCTACTAAAGATACTTGTACAGCTGTGAATTTATAGGAATATTCAGTACAGCAGTCTTCTCTTCCCATAGCATTTTAATAATACATTCACTCATCTAGAACTCTGCCTCCACTAAATTTCCCCATGTGTCAAATTTTCCAGTTTTTAAAAAAGCCAAAAACTTCTACAGGAGCTGCAGGAATGGGCCAAAGGTTAAGAGTACTGGTTACTCTTCTAAAGAACCCAGGTTTGATTCTCAGTATCTAGAAGATGGCCCAAAAACATTTGTAACTGCAGTTCCAGGAAATCCAATACTCTCTTCTGGCCTCCTTGGGCACCAAGCATACAGACAAACATGACAGGCAAATCAGCGATACACATAAAACAAAAACAAAAGGCTGGAAGTGAGGGTACATGCCTTTATTCCAAGCACTTCGGAAGCAGAGGCAGATAGATCTGAGTTCAAGGCCAGTCTGGTCTACATAGCGAGTTTCAGGCCAATCAGGGCCACACCAGTGAAAATCTATCTCAAGTAAATAGTTTTTTTTAAATCATACAAAGTTTAATCTTTTTTAAAGAATGTTTAAGTGCAATACATAGTATATATATATATATATATATATATATATATATGAAAATCAAGGTCTAATTTTTATTTTACAGTTTTAAAATATATGCTCCAAAAGCCTACCGAGAAGATTAGTTTTCTACCCAGTACCTTCTCCCTCCCCATCTCCCTATTTACTCAACTTATTCTGCTCTTTCAACTATCAAATTACAATTTATTTTCTCAGAAAGTCTCCTGGATTTGTTTTTCTAACCCCCACCCCCATAATACACACAGAGAGAATGCCTTGTTCCAGAACATTTGTAATGCCACTATTTCTCTTACTACATTCTATGTAGTATGAACACAGTTTACTTTGCCCTCTCACTCACCATCACTGTATCCCTGTGTACAGATGCTCATAGAATATTTGGCTTAATGACTAAATTAAAACACAATCCAACCAAATCATCTTCTAAACTAATAACCCCAAAGAAGATTTTTTTTACTTGTTTAAATACTCCCTTATAAGTCAATATGCCTTTAGTTGGCAGAAAACATTTTGGTTTTGTATCTATGAGTCACTGAGTAGCTACTTCCTTATCAACCTGGATCTCAAAATACAGGACTGACCTCTGTGTTATTAGTTTCTACCAAAACTTCACTCTTCTTTGTGCTGATTCCTCCTTAACTAGGCACATTTATTACTAACCCCTGTTGTATATTTTTACTACGAGCTTCTGCAGTTTCTAGGTATCACACATAAGAGAATTAACTAAAAATGTTCAAGTCAGAGAAGGGGAAAACAAGCATGCCCAAAGAAAGCACCCAATTTACCAGAACACACTAAAAAAAAAAAAAAAAAAAAAAAAAACCATTTAACAAAATCAACTTCCACTACACTGATTAAGTAAATGCCACTACCCTAATTAAGTAAGTGTTCAGGTAAACCAAGGCCAAACCTTCAGAAACAATCTGAACAATTTGTTGATTTGTTTTATGGAAACATGGCCTTGCTTGTAACCCTTGAACTCATGAGCCTCCTGCCCTGGCCTCCCTTAGTGCCATTACAGGTATGGCTGAGCATGGTGGTTTAAAAGGACTGCACAGTGCTAATCACACTTTCTTAAAACTCTTAAGATCAAAACCACAACCTGGGTGCTCATGCTGCGCAACCATGTTCCAGACTTCCTACATGAGCATCAAGGCACCCCAGCTTTCAGAGTCCAGCCCCACTGAAGATGGAGGGACAATGCCCAGGAGTCTTACTTCTTTCTTTTATTTTCTCTTCTCATGGTTTTTTTAAGACAGGATCTCACTATGTAACTTTGACTTGTCCAGAAAATTGGGGGAAGATGGACAGATGGTAGCCACAGGGGGATAGAAACAAGCTTTTCACCACATGCTTCAGAGTTCCGGGTTTTGAACTGAAAAGATATTACTAAAATTTAAAAAGTATTTAAGAAGTACAATGTCAAACATGTACAAATGAAAAACAGTTTACCAATTCATTATTACTAATTTGAGATAGAATTAATTATTTTTTAATGAATTTGGAAAAAGAATTTAGGAGGGATGAGACGAACAGGGTCTCACTATGTAGCCCTGGCTGGCCTTCAAACTTTCAGAGATCTACCTGTCTCTGCTGGGATTAAAGACTTGCATCACCAAGCCCAGAAAGGGGTTAAAAAAAAGTTTGCTACATCCCCAAACTCTAATTTTTCAATAAAGACTTAAGTTTCTTAAAAGTGAATCTGTATACCACCAAGTTTTAGAGTATTATCTACAGAAAATATCCAATTTTAAGCTGGCATAGTACAGGAGGAATACAAGTTTATGGCCAGCTTGAAGGACATACCAAAACATTGTCATCAAGAAATAAACATATATACATATGTAAATTAGAAACTTGGATATTCACAAGATGCACTAGTTTGGTCAGCCTTAAAGATGTTACCCAACTCTGCAGAAAATGAGTCTAAATGCAAAAATATTAGTTTAAGCTGCCCTTAATATTTTGGTGAGACTAAGCAAAAAAGTAACTATCACCTCAACAGCTAGATGCTGAGATAAATACTTTCTTTTACACTCTGGCTTTTGACTCATATTGACTGTTGGGATCTCATTTTGTGTTCACTGTTGGTTCACAAGGAGCTACACTCTTTTGGAGTCAAAGTCTCCAAAATTTAGAATTCAGCTAAACAGTAACTTAGACTCTAAATTGTAGAGGTCAATAAATACAATCAATCACATTATTATGGAAAGGGAAATATTCTGTACTTATAAATGCCAAATCTATAAATTCCAAAGGCACTGAAAAATCCCTATAAAACACTTAAAATGTATGAAATATGTATTCTCTTTCCAGAAGAGAACCCATATCTAGATGGTATAAATTAAGTACTGCAGCGGTCATTGGTGGAGCACGCCTGTAATCCCGGCACTCGGGAGGCAGAGTCAGGTGGATCTCTGTGAGTTCGAGGCCAGTCTGGGCTACAAAGTGAGTTCCAGGAAAGGCGCAAAGCTACACAGAGACACTCTGTCTCGAAATACAAATAAACAAAAATAAATTAAGTACTGTAAAAATATAGTCTAACTAAAGATAATCATGAAGTTTCCAATAGATAAATGGTAAGATTTTAATACAGTGACCACTGAACATTGGTGAAATACTAACAAAAGCTCTTCTTATAAGATATGTATAAGTTCTACTAAAGACATATAAAAAGGAGCACTTATAAAGAGTCTATTTAGTAATTATAATCAAAGATTTACTTAGTTTTTAAAGTCTACCTTTGACTGAAGAATCATTTTATTGTGATCAGACAAGCCCATTTAAACAAGTTAAACTGTCAGCTTACTTAGTAACTCAATGAAAATCTGAATAACTAAAAACATGGGATTGATATTTATATAATTAATTGTGCACAGAAAGCCACATTTCAATACAAGGCAGTACAAACATTTATATTCCTCTCATTTTTTTTGTTTGAAATGAAAACAAGGTACTTCCCCTTTTTTATGATGAAAATTTCTCCCTATTACCTTCATCATATGCATATCATATGTGCATGCTTATGAAGCAGTACTGTATCAAGATCAATGTCTTATTATTAGAACAGGGTATTAATTTCAATCATTTGCCACATCTTTCAGGACATAGTAGCACATGCCTTAGTTCCAGAACTTGGGAGGCAGAAGCAGATGGACCTCTGTGAATTCAAAGCCAGTCTAGTATACATGAGTTCCAGGCCAGCCAAGGCTACACAGTGAGATCCTTTTTCTTTTCTTTACTTTTTTTTTAAGATTATAATTTAATTACAACACTTCTCCTTTCCCCTTCCTCCCTCCAACCCCTCCCATATACCCTTTTCATCAAGACCCTGACTAAAAATCAAAGTTGTCAAATCTCTTTTTACTCTTCTCAGGGATGTCCTTAATCGGGTTTACCCTGTTTGCTCCTCCAATCTTATCCCTGTCACCTCCAAGTGTGTGGGAAGGGTTTGAAAAGGTGAGGTACCTCCACAGTTACTCTAACACCTTTATTGAAGACCCCAGTGCTGTCAACTAAGCTGGTCCACACACTTACCAAACTTAAGGCCTGCCATCAGTACCAACTGGATCTCTTTTTTTTCTCTTTCTTATGCTCAAACCTTGCTTGATGGTGAATGGAATGACCAGCCTAGCAACCCATGAAGGACAATTAAGCCAATGGACACATTCAGCTCAGAAGCCTGTTAACTCTGGGTATCATTAAAAATAAATAAATAAATCTTTTTTAAGTCAAGAGAAAGACAAATAGAATTCCAGCTACTAAAGAGAAAGTAACAAGGTATTTTTCTATTTCAGGCCACAGAATAACAGAGTAATCCTATACAGGTTATGGCAATATTATAGAAAGAGAAACCAGAACTATTTAAGTAACAAAAACAGATATGTAATCAGGAAAGAGAAACAACACAGAAACTAAATTCTAGCCCCAGCCCTAGCACTCTTCAAGATTATTATGAAATATAAATTAAATTTTTAAATCTCTTCGGCCTTGCTTCTCTACCATCCTTTAACCATAAACAAAATCCTTTCTCTTTAATCCTATTCTGCACCTGTAAAAATGGTGTTAACATTGAAGGGCTCTATCTAGCACAGTATATGCTAGCTTTTAAGAAACATCACTAGCCAGATAGGTTGGTACACACTCTGCCTTTAATCCTAGCACTCGGGAAGCAGAGGCAGGCAGATCTATCTCTGTGACTTCAAGGCCTGTCTGGTCTACATCCAGGACAGCCAAGGCTACAGAGTGAAACGATGTCTCCAAAAAGAAAAAGAAAAAAAAAAGGGGGGGGGGGAAGGAAGATTGATCATAGAAAACAAAGCAAAGACTTGTCTTCTCCATACTCAAGTAATATCCGCCATTTCCATCTTTTTCCTTCTCTGGCTTTTTGAGACAGGACCCTGCTATGTAGACCAGGCTGGCCTAGAACTCTCAATCTTTCTGCTTCCACCTCTGGAGTGCTGGGGTTACAGGTATATACTACCCCACCTGGCATCATAAATTTAAATTTATTCACCAGCCACACATAGTGTTTAACCATGTAACCCCAGTACCTGAGAAGTAGAGGCAGGAGGATAAGAAGTTCAACCAGCCTACACAATGAGTATGAGATCAATTTGCTCTACACAAAACCCTAGCTCAATTTTTTTTGACTGGTTATCAATAGGGAAAGGTAGATGAGAAGTTGATGGTATCTTACAATAGACTGTAAAAAACATTAATTATATAGTTTTATATATACATATATGTACATACATACACATACACACACACACACACACACACACACACACACACACACACTCAATCAATCAAATATGGTGTCTAAGACTTGCTTCAAAATAATTCAGTGGGGTCGAAACATGAATGGCCATTACTGGACTGGAGAGCTGGCTCAGTGGTTAGGAGCACTTGCTTCTCTTACAGAGACTGGGGTTTGGTTCCCACACCTACACATGGCTCATAACTTTCTGTAAACTCCAGTTCATGGGACTCAATGCCCTCTTCTGACCTCCATGGGCACCAGGCACACTCAATGGTACACACACATGCATGTACGCAAAACACTCAGACATATAAAAATAATATACTCAGCTATGGACCCTGAATGCTACACTAGTAATTAGCCAGGCAAGAAGTGTCCACTAGTGCAATAATGCCAAGTCTGCTATGGAGGTAACCAATTGCTTTCTGATTGTATTTGAGGCCCACTCCACAGAAGGAAATGTAAACCTGGTCAAAACCCATGGCCGGGGAGACCGAAGGATCTAATAGGCAAGCCACTATTGCTGTTTTGCTAAATGGATACACTGTGCCCATCAAACTGCCCTCAAATATTTATGTTTACACCCATAAATTAGTGACGCTGTCAGTCCTGGCCTAAAAAGCTGTTTTTTGCAGTAGGTCATTGATAGTTACTGAAGAGATTCACAAATGGTTGAGTGCTGAGCATAGCAGCTGTTGAATGCTCAGTTCTAAATGAGACATCTATAGCACCCCTTCCAAGGCTCAGAGAACATCACCCAAGAAGCAGAAGAAAGGAATGTAAGAACCAATGAAGAAGTCTAGTGTTGTAGAACTGTCTTCAGGGTATGAAACAGTAACTGTGCTCTTGAACTCACAGCAGATGTGATCACCTGATAAGACACACAGAAAATGAGGCCTATAAGTGTTGCAGAATATTTGTTTAACCATGAAAAGATGTGTTGCACTTGTTTATGTTGCAGAATATTTAACTATGTAAGTATGTGTTGCATTTGTTTAATTATGTAAAGATGTTTTTACCTTGCCTGCCTAAGTCACTTGACTAATAAAAAGATGAACAGCCAATAGAGAGGGAGGAGGTATAGGCAGGACTTCCCAGCAGGGAGAGTAAGTAGAAGGAGTAATTTAGGCTGGAGGGAAGAAAGAAAAGTTGCCAGGGGACAGCCAGCCAGACACAGAGGAAGCAGGAAAGTAGGACATACAGAATGAAAGAAAGGTAAAAAGCCCCAAGACAAAACACAGATGACTAAAAACAGGTTAAATTAAAAGAACAAGTAGGACAAGCCTAAGCTAAGGCCAAGCATTCATAATTTAAAATAAGTCTCTATGTCTTTACTTAGGAGCTAGTTGGCAGCCCAAAGAAAATTCCAACTACATATAAGCATCCTGTGACAAAGTCAGAAGGGCTCACAGGGCCTTACCCCTTCCTGTGGATCTATAGCAGTTAAATGGCTGCCAAAAGAGGGAGAAACATTTTCTTCAGTGGTATAGCCACTGTAGGTTGCCCATGTTTCTAAAACAACTCTAAACTCATTGGATGAAAACAAAACAAAAAAAAGGAAAACAAATCATAGTCAAAGGACTAGCTGGGGGGAGAGAGGGATCAGCAGGACTGCCAGGAGGAACGAGAGGGTAATGAGGAGCAAATAGGTTATGAGAAGTAAATATGTTCTATTATATGCACATATACATATATGAAAATGTCAGGCCGGGCGGTGGTGGCACATGCCTTTAATCCTAGCACTCGGGAAGCAGAGGCAGGTGGATCTCTGAGTTTGAGGCCAGCCTGGTCTACAGAGTTCCAGGACAGTCAGGACTACATAGAGAAACCCTGTCTTGAAAACCCCCAGAAAAGAGGGGGGGAGGGAGAGGGGAGGGAGGGAGGGACGGAGGGTGGAGGGAGGGAGGGAGGGAGGGAGGGAGGGAGGGAGGGAGGGAGGGAGGAAGGAAGGAAGGGAAATAAAAGAAGGAAGGAAGGAAGGAAGGAAGGAAGGAAGGAAGGAAGGAAGGAAGAAAATGTCAGAATGAATATGCATGATCAATACATGTTAATAAAAACCTGCTTTAGGACCAGCCAGATGGTTTAGCAGGTAAAGTCACTTGCCAAGCAAGTCTCGCACCCTGAGTTCAATCTCTAGAACCCATGTAAAGGTTGAAAGAGAACCAACTCCACCAAGTTGTCCTCTGACTGCCACACAAATACCATGACAAGCATGCCCTCCCATGATGCAATAAAAAAATTTTTTTATTTTTAAATTAATTTTCATTTTTATGTATATGGTTGTTTTGCCTGCATGGATGTCTGTGCATATGCATCATCTTTAAGGAAAAAAAACAATAAAAAATACCAGATATGGTGGTGCATGTCTATGATCAAAGCACTGGCAAAGTTAAGGCAGTAGGATCATGAGTACAAGGCCACCCTGGGCTACATAGCAAAATCTTGCCTCAAAAATGCAAATAAAAGCAATTAGTTTTAAATAACAATTAAAACAAGTTAACTAAAAAGAATGTTTCTAGAAGAGTTTGGTTCTGTTTTACTTATATCTAAGATATCAGATTAAATTCAGATAATTCTAACATTAAACTATCAGTCAGGTGTGGTGACCAATTCTTGTTACAGTAAGCAAGGAGAGGCAGGAGGATTAAGTCACGGTAAGCATGGGCTACACACTGAGCTCTGGGCCAGCCTATGCTACATAGTGAGGCTGTTTCAAAAAACGAAAAAGAAACCAGCCTTTAATTCTAGCACTCCAGAGGCAGAGGCAGAGGCAGAGGCAGGTGGATCTCTGTGAGTTCAAGGCCAGCCTGGTCTACAAATCGAGTTCCAGGACAGGCTCCAAAACTACACAGAGAAACCCTGGCTCGAAAAACCAAACAAACAAACAAAACAAAAAGTATACAATTGTTTCCACAGATATAAGGCAAGTATATATACTAAGCTAAGTTAAAGTTGATGCTACAGTAAGATATATTACTAAATGTTTTCTAACTAACCAATTTTAAAAATGGTTTTCATTTTTTTATTATCATTTTGGGGGTGGGTTGTATGAGCTTTATATGCCCCACATGCATGTAGGATCTGACTACAGAAGAGAGCATTGGATCATCTGGAATTGGAGTTAGAAACAATTGTGAGCTCCATGTGGATGCTGGGAATTGAACCTGGGTCCTCTGTAAGAGCAGCCAGTGCTCTACATTTATTTATTTGGTGTGGTTTTTTTGTTTGTTTGAGACAGGGTCTCACTACACAGTCCTGGTCCTCTGTAAGAGCAGCCAGCGCTCTACATTTATTTATTTATTTGGTTAGTTGTTTTTTGAGGCTAGGTCTCACTATGTAGCCCTAGATGGTCTGGAGCTCACAAAGATCTGCCTGTCTCTGCCTCCAGGGTGCTGGGACTAAAACATTGTACACCATCACGACTAGCCAGCTAGTGCTCTTAAACCCCGAGCTCTCTCTCCAGCCTCATAATGAACCATTTTAAAAAAAGAGAGAGATTTATTTACTTTTATGCATATGAGAGTGTTTTGCCTCATGACCTGGTGACCTTGAAAGTCAGAAGAAGACATCAGATCTCCTGGAACTAGAGTTACAAGTGGGTGCTGGGAACCAAACCCAGGCCCTCTTAAAAGAGCAACGAGTGCTCTTAACCACACCACTGAACCACCTTCCCAGCAGCTAACATATTATTTTTTAATATTTACCTTTACCTTCTAACATTTCTAAATAAAAACAGTGAAACAGATGTAAGTTTTGTAAAAAATATAAAATGCCCAGGGTCTAGCACACACCTTTACCCTGGCACTTGGGAGGCAAAGACAAGCAAATCTCTGAGAGTTCAAGGCCAGCCTGGACTATACAGTGAGCCCCTATCTCAAAAAAGCAGAACACAAGAAAAAAGAAAAATGTGTTTCTGTAGACAGAGAATGGTGGTTGGTAACAATAAGTTTTCTGATACTTTTTCATGTGTATGCTAAATTTTAAGCAGTTAATATGTTTATCTGCTTCATTCTACTTATCAAAAATCTGAGACAACCTAGTTTATAAATTATCTTCAATTTCCGTATGGTTCAGAAGCTGTAAGACAGGCTGCTTTGCTGCTATCCTACAGTTATATACCATGATAGTTTCAGTACAATTATAAGGTAAAACTGCAACTTTTTTCTCTTTAACATGAAATGACAATTGTATTGTTAATTTCTGGTCTCCCGTCACCAAAATTTAAAATGTCAGTCTAAACACCACTGGTTATATCAATAGCTTTTAGCAATCCCTTTTGACACATCTGCTCCTACAATTAAAAAATGCACATTACACAAAACTGGATCCTTCTGTTACTCTGAATTTTAAGAATGTATAACCATTTCATTCACAAATTCATAAGAAACATTTAAAAATACTGGTTTTATGCCTGTAATTTCACTGGCCTCTATTTTAGAAAAAAAGATTAAGCTACTCAAGTAATTCTCTTCAACAAAATGGATGGAGTGTGAAAGAAAGGAAATAAAAACAAGACAGAAATCATTAGAAGCTGTCAATCACTACTGTCTAGCTTTCCTAACTTGCCCCTCACAGTCCATTAAGAAAGGATCTGGATTGTCTAATTTTGCTGTATACCTTATCCAATGCTCAACTTCATCGTTAAGGCCTTAATACAAGCTGGACATGGGGGCTGAGGGTTCACTACTGCAATCTCAGAACTCCAGAGGGTAAGACAATAAAGAAAGACTGCTAGCTCAAAAACTCACTACATACACAGTGAGACCCTGTCTCAAAAAACTAACAAACAAAACAAAACCAGAACATCATTTCCCCTGGCACTTTGTAGCACATCAAACCTACCTAACTAAAATGTCACAGAAACTGGGAGCTGACAAGATGGCTCTTTCAAAGAGTTCGTTTCCAAGTACCCACATGGTGCCCTCTTCTACCTCCCATGGGTATTGTACACATGATGCAGACATACATGCAGGTAAAACACCTATACCCATACAATACAGGTAAATTTTTTTTAACAAGAGAAACTATGAGTTAAAACAAAATTCAAAATCCTTTAAGAACAGTTTAGCAGGAAACAAAATAATAATTTCCCATAAACTATTTAGCTTGTCAGGTTTCTAGTTTGATAAAAGGAAAATAAAAACATAATCTTAAATTTTTTTTTTTTTTTTTTTTTTTTTGGTTTTTCGAGACAGGGTTTCTCTGTGTAGCTTTGCGCCTTTTCCTGGAACTCACTTGGTAGCCCAGGCTGGCCTCGAACTCACAGAGATCCGCCTGGCTCTGCCTCCCGAGTGCTGGGATTAAAGGCGTGCGCCACCACCGCCCGGCCAATCGTAAAATTTTAAAGCATAAGCCAGGCATAGTAGCACAAATCTTTAATCCTTATACTACGGTGGTAGGCAGAAGTTGGATCTCTTTGGGGTCCAGGCCAGCCAGAGCTACATAGCGAAACCCTACGTCAAAAGGGAAAAAAAAAAAGAAAAAATATAGAATTTTCTCAATATTCAAACTCAAATTGAACACAGCTAGACAAAATTCTATAACAGCACTTTACTAAATCCAAAAAAACCTACTTTGAGTAAAGAGGCATATCATATCATCTGTGATATTTTTACTCCTTGAAAAAGCAGGAATTTAGGGCTGGAAAGATGGCGCAACTATAAAGAGCACTGGCTGCTCTTCCAGAGAGGACCAGGGTTTATTCCCAGCACCCACGGGGCAGCTCACAACTATCTGTAACTCAAGTTCTAGGGGATCTGACACCTCACATGGAGAAATATGCAAACAAAACACCAATGCACATAAAACAAAAATAAATAAATCATTTTTAAAAAGTAGAAATTTAGAAGATTCAGAAAGCAAGATGTATCTGTATGTTATATAATGCCTTAAACTAACTAACCCCTTTCCTGATTCCTATAGGAAAAAAGCAATTCTTTATTGAAAACTTCCATCTCACTCTGCTTATTCCATTGCTCATATTCATTATTCCTCTCTCAAGACGTGCTGCGGTTTAGCCCTCACTACAGTACAACTATCTACATGCTAACCTATAATTCTGAGGAAAAAAATTGCTTCTAAGACATATATACTGACATGGGTCTAGTGTTCAGAATACATAAAGAACTCTTACAATTCAACAGTAATAACCAAACTGCAAAGGTGATAATAGATGTAAACAAACATTTTTTCCAAAGGCAGAAAAATGGCTCATAAACACAATAAAGGATATCTAATATCATCAGTCATTAACTCAAAGCAAAAAAAAAAAAAAACAAAACCCAAAAAAACATAATGGCATACCAATTCATACTCACTAAACCATTATTTTAAAAAAATCAAAGAGAAAAAAGATAAAAAATGTTGCCATGTACTTAGAAAAATATCAGTACATTTAAACAATGATGGTAGGAATGTAAAATGTCCCCAAACACTTTGGAAAATGGTAAACTCAAAAAGTTAAAACATAGTCATCACATGAGGCATCAATTCCATCCTATATACTCAAGAAAACCAAAAATGCATATCCACACAAAAACTTGTACACAAATTCTCATAGTATCATTACTGTAATTAAAAAAAAAGAAACATGCTAAATGTCCACTAATTGATGCATGTACACACAAAATGTGGACTGTCCATATAATGTAATATTATTGTTTAGCTATAAAAAGAATACAACAGTGGATGCATGTTTCAACCTGGATGAAACTTAAGAACAGTGTGCTATATGAAAAAAGTTTGATATAAAGAGCCACAGAGTACATGATTTCATCTGTAAGAAACATATAACTAGACAAACCCACAGAAACAGAAAGCAGATTAGAAGCTGCCAAGAGCTAAGTCACAGAAGAGCTGGGATGACTGCCTATAAGCAAGGGGTTACTTTTATGGAAATGAAAATGACATAATGAAAATGTCATTAATGATGACATGTGCACAACTTTGTGAATTAGAAAGCAGAAACTGTACATTTCAAAAAGGTAAATTCTGCCAGGCATGGTAGTATACACCAGTAAACCTAGACCTCTAGAGATAGAGGCAGGAAGATTAGGACTTCCAGGCCAGTATTGGCTACAAAGTAAGTTTGAGACCAGCCTAGACTATATAAAATCCTTCCTCAAAAAAAAAAAAAAAAAAAAAAAAGAAATTTATTACATGTGAATTCTATTTCAATTTAAAATTTCAGGATTTGGACTTGGGATACCTTCCTATCACAAGAAACAGTCAACAAAATGAAAATGAGCTAATGGTTTATAATGGAATTATGCCCAAAGCAATGTGCAAGTACACAGGACAGTTTTTTAAAAAGAGGGAGGGACAGGGTTACTTGCAGACAAATTAAAAGATAGTATGTAGAGGAATGATGTTAAGTGTTTAACTTGAAAGTAAACAGTCTGGTGTGGTAGCACACACCTGTAATCACAGCTCTTGGAAAATGGAAGCATGAGAATCAGATATTTAAGGTTAGCCTTGGCTATAAAATAAGTTTGAACCAGCCTAGGTTACATGAGAACCTGTCTCAGAACAAAAATAACAGCTTTGGGGCTGGGTGTGGCCAGTCACGCCTTTAATCCCAGCACCTGCCAGTCAGAGGCAGGTGGATCTCTATGAGTTTGAGGCCAGCCTGGTCTACAAAGTAAGACAAAGTAAGTTTCAGGACAGTCAAACCGATATAGCGAAACCCTGTCTCAAAACAAAACAAAAAAGACAGGGTCTCACTATGTAGACCAGACAGACTGGCCTCAATCAGAGAGATCCATTTGACCACCTCTGCCTTCCAAGTGCTGAGATTAAAGGCATGTACCAGCACAGCCAGCTAAATTCCACTTAACATTTAAAAATTCCTTCACAAACATATGTCCCCTCCCATTATCATGGACTGCAGCTGTAATTGACAACTTGTCCTTTCCAGTTTTGCTCACGTTTCTCAGGAATACAATACCATTTCCACACAGATCAAAATGAAGCTAAGAATGTCACCTTCATGAAGCCCTTCTACCAAGGGATTTCTTTCACTTCTACAATACCCCATACACCACTCATCTGCACCATTATACAACAAATTCTGACTCGTACAATAAACTGTATATACTTTCTGTAAGAACTAAAAGTTCTAATAAGACCCAATTTTTGTAAGCTAACTTAAATTAAAAAACAAACCCCCCAAACAAACAAAAAATTGAAACTTAGAGCAGTCACCTCAATTTTTTGTACACAATGTCTGATTTTTTTTTTTTTTTTTTTTTGGTTTTTCGAGACAGGGTTTCTCTGTGTAGCTTTGCGCCTTTCCTGGAACTCGCTTTGGAGACCAGGCTGGCCTCGAACTCACAGAGATCCGCCTGGCTCTGCCTCCCAAGTGCTGGGATTAAAGGCGTGCGCCACCACCGCCCGGCTGATTTTTTTTTTTTTAAAGGCAGTTTGCCTAATAAAATTTTAAGTGAATTAATCACTTAGCTGTACCTTTCATTCCTAGGAATAACACTAAATTCTAGTTGCTAAAGGACTGGATAGGTTACTCACTCAGAAGTATCCCCCCATAAACATGAAATAATCAATCCTTTTTTTATTTGTTTTGGTTTTGGTTTTTCAAGATAGGGTTTCTCTTTGTAGCTTTGGTTGTCCTAGAGCTCAATCTGTAGACTAGGCTGGCCTCAAACTCTCAGAGATCAGCCTGCCTCTGTCTCCTGAGTGCTGGGATTAAAGGTGTGCACAACCAACATCCAGCCAAAATAATCAATTCTTACTATTAGAAAATTCAATGCCATCCTGTGTAACTCACTAAGGTTAAAAACAGGCATTATCAAATACTTCTAGAATTGTTGTAGTTATAAACATATTTGATTTGACAGAATCAGTTACCTGAAATACCTTTCCATGAGTCAAAAAGACTTATTCCATCCTTTTTTAGCCAAACTAGATTCAGCTAAAATCATACCTTTTCCCACACTAGGGAGAACTTGAGCCTACAGTAAGGTTAAGGGGCAGGCAGCCAAGCACTACGCAGCATCACATCAGACAGAGGCCAGTCAGGCCTGGAACCTGGACGGACCCCCTCAACAGCCACCAAAGTAAACAAACACCCATCCTGAAATAACTGTCTGAACCCAGTATAGGTTCTGTTCCAATCCAAAGAGCCCAGTAGGTTTGGGATTTGGAACAGTCGGGATTTCAGGTTTTCAGATTATGGATGCACAGTCAGTAGAATCCTTGCAAACATTCCAAAACCTGAAAAACAGAGATTTCAACCACTTCTGACCTCAAGCACTTTGAAGAGCTACTCAATCTGTATTAACTCCGATTCAATTAAACTTCTTGTAACACGTGTTTTCCAGACACCACTGACATCTTACTCCCTCCTTGCCAAAAACAGTAAAAAGGAAAGTTAAATTCTGGAAATGACCGAAACTTCATTTTTAACCCAAAGATCGCTATAAATTAAGTTTCACTTAGAAACCAAACACCCTTAAAATACTAAGACAATCAACCAAGGGAATAAGATATAAGATTAACTGTGCAGAACCAATTGTATCTGATAGTAAACAGTACAGCTTCTTGGGACTATATATAGGCTGCTGCCAGTCATTTAAATACAAATTTCATACCACCACTTAAAATGCTCCCCTTGGAGAACAGAATTACACATAACAAAAGAGAAAATATGATGCCCAACTGACTTAGGCTGAGCAACTATGGACAAGTATTAGTATTTAAAACATCATCTGTACTGTGGACTCTAGAGCTCCTGAACTTCACCTAAAAAGTGGTGATCTGGAGTTCCATGTATAAGCAGAGAAAACTGATCACCAAGTCAAAACATTCTCCAAAGAACTGATCGGATTTTGATACTCAAGTAAGGTGTTTACAGGAGGATTTTATTAGGCACAAAACAACATTTTGTCCAGAAGCAGTTATCAACCACTAATGCAATTACTGATAAGAAAGGGGAGTTAATCGGAACACAAGGATTTAAAATCGAACAGCATAGGATAACTCACGGAAATAATTTAAACAAAAGCTGTATCAACACAAGAAATCTACAGGGTCGCATTTCTCCATTCCATAGTCTTTTAAACACTTTAGCCCTCCAGAACACAATCATCACTAAGAGTGAAACTAGCACTACAAAATTTAAAGATCCTTCTAAGTAATTTCAGTCTTTTTATATTAACCAAGTATTCTGAAAATGCCTCAATTTGATGTTTCTCAAAACCTGCCATGTGCACTTTTACATGACGATGACAAATAACATAATTCCTGAGTGCTGAAGCCCATGTCACATTGTAGCAAATGTGTGACAGGTCGTGAAAAATAAAACAAGCAGAAGCAGAACAGAGCAAAGGCTAGCTGGAGCCAAGAAGCCTGTTTCCTGGAGGGCAGAGCAGGGCTTGAACTGGCAAGAGGGAAATTTTAACCTGTATTCACAAGGTAAATCACCCTCCCACCAAAAAAAAAAAAAAAAAAAACCCCAAACTGCTCAGATCGTTATTATTTAACCAAGTATACATTTTTAAAAAATATACTTTTAACCTTTGGACAATCAAAGTGGTATCCTAAGATACCTTACCGCATTGTTGCCTGCTAATTACATTTGATGTTAAGTCCTTAATAAATTCACATTACACATTTTCATAATGAAATACTGCAAAAATGGCAGTGTTTATTTTCTCTAAGTAAAGGTTGCCTTATTTTTCACTTGTTTAAAGTTTTAGTTTTGCTTTTTCATCTATTATAGAAAACATCCCTTGTGGGACATTGTAAAGGGCAGACCCTCCTGTCAAGCCAGAAGGCTCAAACACAAAGACTGAGCTAACCAAGTGCTGTAATTCTTCCAAATTGAGCCTCTCCACACCCCCTCCACCCTTCCCCCCAACAGATATGTCTATTAAATCAGTGTCTGTTCTCCCCCTCGCACAACAAAGAGAACTTCTCACCGCATGAAATTGCCGCTGAATGGACACCAGAAAGCAGGATTTGCATAATTCCTTCCAACGAAACCCCGTCGGGAAGGAGGGGACCAGGGGCCCAAGCGGACGGACAGAATCTCCCAGGTTCTGCTGAGGAAGATCTGATTCCCAAGAACATGCCCCACCGAGATGGGGGGCTGAAATTCCGGGCCTCCCCGAGGACTGGGCGTGGGGGACAGAGGACGACGAGAGGGCATTTCCCCACACACCGGCAGCACCGAAGCAGAGACGGGGAAATAACAATGCTGGGGACATTAGAATCAAACACAAGAATGGACAGAGGCTAGGGGGCGGCGGGTGGAGCAGACACCACACGGGCCACTTACTTTTTGGAGGGGGGTTAAATGTATGAGTTAAGCCCTTATGGTCCCGTCGGCCGCCGCACAGAGAGAAACGGGACCTTGGGAGAGAAAAACAGACAAAACACACAGTGTGAGAGGTGCGGCCCCGCCGCCCGGCCCCTCCCGGGCACCCCGGTCCACGCTCCCTCCCTCCCCCGCGGGGAAGCGCGCCGGCCGCCCGTGCCCAGCCGAGGGGGACGAGGACGACCCCCGCCCCCGCCTCCCCGCCCCCGCCTCCCCGCCCCGCGCGCACGTCAAACACAAATCCGCACACACCGACCCGTGCGTCGAGGACTAACTCCCCGGCCGCCGCTGCCAGCAGAGGAAGTGCAGCCGCTGCCCCCCGCGGCCATGACACCCCACTTGGCTCGCTCAGGCGGACGCGGGGCCTGTGACAGCTCCGGCTCCCTCCGCCCCCATCTCCACCTCACGCCTCGCACACGCCCGAGCGCCGCCGCGCGTGCCCGCGGGCACGGGGGCGCGCCGCCGGCGTGGGGGGGGAGGGGCGCGGGACGAGGGCAGGTGGGGGCGGCCCCGCGCGGCGGCGGCGGCGGCGGCGGCGGCGGCGGCGGCGGCGGCGGCGGCCCGGGCGTCCACAATGCGCCGGCAGAGGAGAGGCCGCGCGTCCGAGCCCGTCCCCGCGAGCCGAGGGGAGGGGCGCCGCGGCCGCGCGCTCGCGCCCCGGGGGGTGGGGGAGGGGGGGGGGCCGAGCCCGGGAGGGCGCGCGGGGCCGGAGCGCGGCGGCCGCTGCCCTGTTCCCGCCCACGCACGGGCGGCCGACGGCCGGGCGGCTCGGGGCACCGGTGGGGAGCCTCACCTACACAGTGGATGAGCTTGTGGCGCCACGAGTCCAGTTCTTGCCGAAAGCCGCGTCTCTCAACGGAGCATTGCTGCCGCCTACACACCCTCGCCATCTTCTGCCGCCCGCCCGGCCCTGCCTCCGCCGCGGCCCCGCGCACGCCCAGCCGCGTCGCCCCGGGGCCGCGCACGCACCCGTGGCCTGGGCGTCGCGCCTCCCGCCGGGGGCGGCGCGGGGGCAAGGCCGCCCTCACCTCCCCGTGGCCCCGCGGTGGCCCGGGGTGGCCCGCTCCTCCTCCCGCCCGCCCGCCCGGCGTCCCCGCGCGCCGGCTCAGCGTCTCACGCCCCGGCACGGCACCTTCCCACGCCGGCGTCCCGTCCCCGCGCCGCCCTCGCTCTCCTGCAAGGCCACGGCTGCCCCGGCGCTCCCCGGGGCTTTTGGTTTTTAAACTCGTCCCATCTATCACTTCCAACCTGACGATCGCCCGACACCAACTGTTGCAAGTTCCGCACCACTGCTTCTCTTAACTTCTCCGGCGAAACTGCCCCTCCCGGGAGCCCCGTGGAGGAGCAGGAATAGGAATAAATGCCCGGATGCCCCTGGAGGCACTCAGCCCCGAGGTTTTCAAAGGTGAAGTGTGTAGTTTGGTTTTAAGTTATCAGAGTACTTCGCCGATATTCTTGTAAGCCCAATTTAAAAAAGAAGAAGCAGCGTTGTAAGTCAAATAAAAAGCCTACGGGATCTCTACTAGCAAGACTGATCATAGCTGAAAGTCTTCAGAGGGCTGAAGGAAAATTGTGCTAATAGAGAATGGATTTCAAACGACAGTTTAAGAATATGTTGGAAAATACCCTCAGATCCGTAGTTCAGGAAACATTTCTATTTCCAGGTGCCTTCTGGGAAAATTAAACCACCTTGCACAGGGAGCTACATGTTCCATTTAAACATAACACTATTGATTACTTGAGTTTTGAAAGAGAGAGGAACGAGAAAGAAGGAAATAGGAAAAGAAAAAACGGAAATAACTCTATACCAATACGTCTAGTTCCCTAAGACTCTGACCCCTTTCCCACCCTTAGGGTTTAAGGACAGTGAATTCCTTCTAAATATTAAATTTAAATAATTATTGTAGGTAAAACGAAATCATCACTTGATCTCAAGTGGTCCCACTGATGTATATCAAGTCGAAGGTTCTGGGTCTGTGAATAGGGAGAGCACGCTGGCGTGGGAGGTGGTGTGACTGCCCCGGAGAACTATTTGGGTAGAGTGAGATGTCTGGGTAGCAGGCACCTTTGTTCCTCCGCCCCGTCTTAAAGCCAGTTAGATTTCCACAGTTCTCAAAAGACCACACTGTTTCATTGCTTTAAGACTATACACCATCAACCATCCATGATGGTGCCTACCTGGAAGGTTGAGAGTCGAAAGGATAGTAAATTCCAGGCCAGGCTTGGCAACATGATGAGACCGTGTCTCAAAACAAAGACTACTGTCAAATAAACAAGCTCTTCCGAATTCAGAGTTTCTATACGGTTAATCTACCCTGAGTTGGGAGCGGAGCTGAAAGTGGAGTAAAAGCTTGCTGGGAGTAACCGTTCTGTGCCTATCACTTACTAGCATGAAACTCTCTCCACCACTAGGTGGTGACTTTCAATCCTGGAGATTTTTAGGCAACTTCTGTGGTGGTTGGATGAAGTGTTTCATAAAGGTTTTTTGTTGTTGTTTTTAATACGTGAACAATGTGTAATTCTAAAAGTAATTAATAATGTCGTTTTTCAAATCACCACCCATGTGTTTTAAAACAAATGAATCAAGGGTAGTGATTTCTCAACATAATCTCTTAGAACAGTGGGTTCTCAACCTTCCTAATGCCACGACCCTTTAATACAGTTCCTCATGTGGTGACTGCCAACCATAAAATGATTTCCATTGCTACTTCATAACTGTAATTTTACTACTGTTATGAATCATCATTAAATATTTTTGGAGATAGAAGTTTACCAAAGAGGCTGTGACCCACAGATTAAGAACTGGTGTCTTAGATTCTCAAACAGATAGATTCAGAGAACTCTAGGGGCTTTAGAGATTAATTCTAAGTTGAAACAAGCATTCTTTCATTTTAGTCAGAAGCCTAGACAAGTCAGATTACACAGCAGAAAGTTTGGGGTAGGGGTGGGTTGAGGGGAGCAGGCAAAAGCCAGGGAATAAGTCCTAATTCCCAACTTAATGCTACTTACACTACTCCACTGTGTACGTTCAGTGTTTCTACTTCATTTATTTCAAGTTGAGAACCAACATATATTTGACTCCTCACAATGCTTTTTGAAAGAGAATATGGCAGGTTGTAATAATAATGGTTTATGCCAGGCAGTGGTGGCACACGCCCTTAATCCCAGCACTGGGAAGACACCCAGTGAGTTTGAGGTCAGCCTGGTCTACAAAGAGAGTTCCAGGACAGTCAGGGCTACACAGAGAAACCCTATCTCAAAAATAAATAAATAGGCCGGGCGGTGGTGGCGCACGCCTTTAATCCCAGCACTCGGGAGGCAGAGCCAGGCGGATCTCTGTGAGTTCGAGGCCAGCCTGGGCTACCAAGCGAGTCCCAGGAAAGGCGCAAAGCTACACAGAGAAACCCTGTCTCGAAAAACCAAAAAAAAAAAAAAAAAAAAAAAAAAAAAAAAAATAAATAAATAAATAAATAGTTAGATAGATTAAATAATTCCACCCACCCACGCCCCCAGACTGGGTTTCTCTGTAGTTTTGGAGCCTCTCCTGGATCTTGCTCTGTAGACCAGGCTGGCCTCAAATTCACAGAGATCCACCTGCCTCTGCCTCCTGAGTGCTGGGATTGAAAGTGTGCACCACCGCCGCCTGGCAAATAAATAAATAAATAAATAAATAATAATGGTGTATTTAGTATTGACTATTTTGCTTCATCAGAATAATAATGTGAAGTAGGTATTATTTTACCACCTTTTTCAGTACAGGGACTGTTATAATTTGGGTGTGAAATGTCCCCCACAGACTTGTGTGTTTGAACACTTGGTCCTCAGCTGGTGGCACTGTTTGGGGATGTTGTAGAAACCTTTGGACATGCGCCCTAACTGGCAGATATAGGGCTGAGGCGTGTCTTGAGAACTATAATCTGGCAAAGCTTCTGCCCTGAACTCTGGGTTTCTTGGTGAGTACCATGCACTTGGCAGCTGCTGCAGACTTCTGACCTCACAGAAACACCACCACCATGCCTTCCTTCCATGATGTACTCTACTACTTTCTTCTCTCAAATCATGAGCCAGAATAAATCTTTCCTTAAGTTGTTTGGTCACATATTTTTGTCACAGCAATGAGAAAAACAATACAGAAAAATTGGAACCAAGAAGTAGGGCCACTGATGTACGAACCATGTAGTTCATAGGCTTTCTGAAATGGTTTTCAGGAAGAATGTGGACTAGTTTGGAGCCCTGCGCTAGAATCCTACTACTCTAGAGAATCCTAGAGTACTGTTTACAGAGTTCAAGAGGCCATTGTGGTGGGAGTTGGGAAGTTCACAATGCCAATGGAAAGGCACAGTGTTTACTGTGCTCATGGGGTTTCAGGGGAAAACGAGTTCTTTTGGGAATTGGGCCAAAGGCCATTTGTATTACAGTCTGGCAAAGAATCTGGCTGTATCTGCCTATAACCTGAAAGTCTGAGTGAGTCTGAGATTTAAAGTTGGACTAATTTGTTTGATAAAAGAACTTTTAAGATAGCATATAAGCTGGGCAGTGATGGTGCACACCTTTAATTCCAGCACTCAGGAGGCAGGGGCAGGTGGATCTCTGTGAGTTTGTGGCCAGCCTGGTCTCCAGAGTGAGTTCCAGGACAACCAGAGCTGTTATACAGAGAAATCCTGTCTCAAAAAACAAAACAAAACAACACAACAACAACAATTAAAAAGAGCATATAAATTAGTCTGTGGCAGTTATTATTCACTTCCAGTAGCCAGGTTTACAGTGAGAATTCTAGATAGAAAGATGTGGAAAATGTGCATTTTGATGAGGAAGAGGTTTTAAGCAAACATTACAAATAGAGTAGCTGCAAAGTGGAGATAATTGTTAAATTAAATGTTAATTGTACAATTAAATAGAAACCTACCAGACTGTCCAGGAACAATAGGAATGGTACCTTGAGGGTATCCTCCGTCCATGGAAGGCTCCAGGATGCCTTGCCCCAGTAGTACCATCTAGGAAGACTATTGTTTGGTTTTGTTCCTTTGGGGGCCTGCCACCAAGCTCCCAAATAAATCACACTTATAAATGTCTGGCCTTAACTTGGCTTGTTGCTAGCCAGCTTTACTTAACTTATCCCATCTATCTTTTGTCTCAGGGGCTTTTACCTTTCTCTATTCCTGTATACCTTTTCTTTCCTTCTTACTCTGTGTCTGGCTGTGTATCTGGGAGGCTAGCCCCTGATGTCCTCCCCCTTCTTTACTCTTTCTTCTTTTTTCCTCTCAGATTTCTCCCCCTGCCTATCCTTTCTCCTGCCTTGCTATTGTTCATTCAGTTCTTTATTAGACCATCAGGTGTTTTAGACAGGCACAGTAACACAGCTTCACAGAGTTAAACAAATGCAACATAAACAAAAGTAACACACCTTAAAATACTATTCTACAACAGAAAACTTCTTCCCAAGTTCAACCAGTCAAACACACAGAGGCCATTCTAATGTGGTCCAAGGGAGCCAGACTGCATCTTGAGTGGGTTACAGAACTTAGCATTGTCCACACAGTACTAATTTTTCAGGCATGTAGAATATAAAAGTTACAGGTCTATAAACTGATAACATGAACCTGCCACTCTGTGGTATAGTTAAAGGGAAGGTTTTGTTGTAGATATGAGAGAGGGAGAACAGCTGGGCAGGGCACATCTGGAAGAGTCTAGAGCAGAGAAAGAAAGAAGTAGGCTTAACATGGCCAGCAGATGAGATCTGGCCATAAAAGAAGTGGGAGCAGGGAAAGAGAGAGAGAGAGAGAGAGAGAGAGAGAGAGAGAGAGAGAGAGAGAGAGAGAGAGAGAAATGGGGAACAAGAGCATAGCCAAAATAGCAGGGTTATAAGGAAAATGCATAGCATGGGGGAAGGAAACCCAAGTGAGAAGGATTAGGATGGACTTTGAAATGTGTAACAGGTGCTTGTGATACTGAGGGAGCCTAGAGGCCAGCATATACTTTGGCATGCTAATAGAGACTACAGGTAGCCATTTGTCCCTTCTCCCAGAGGTTAAGGAAGTAACTCCTTTTGGTAGAGGGGAACCAGCTTCACAAGTTCCTGAGGAATGCTGGCTTTTATCTAAGTGCCGTAAATTCTCCTATATTTCAGGTTAAGCCAATTTCTGGATATTTTTGGACTGCCTTTTGGAGTTTGGGGAAGTAGAGTCTCCTTTGATCCTAATAACAGGGTTATGGAGGCTTGTACCACATTTCTAGGAAGCTGCTGAAGCCAGGCAATGGGTAGCAAGGTCAGGTTCCCTACGAGGAGCTGCAGTGTGGGGTGTGTGTATAGCTGTGAGGGTGAAACCTAAGTTGTGGTGCAGCTCCCATGATGTTCAAGATGCCAGAAACATGATACCTCTACTGAAGTGAACAGGCCATTTTGAGTGGAGGCAGCTCAATAGCAAATAAATAAGTGTGTGTGTGTGTGTGTGTGTGTGTGTGTGTGTGTGTGTGTGTTGGAAGCAGCAGAGCCAGGGAGGTGGGGCTACCCAAACTCCTAGGACCCCAGATGATGCCACCACAGGCTGCAGGTGCCAGACATAAAACTGCAGCATTTTGGTTTTGTGAGTTGTTTTTTGTTTGTTTGTTTTTGAGACAGGGGTTCTCTTTGTAGTCCTGGCTGTCCTGGAACTCTCTCTGTAGACCAGGCTTACCTCTGCATCCTGAGTGCTAGGATTAAAGGCATGGGCCACCATGTCCAGCTAAGCTACAGGGTTTTATGGACTTTGTTTGGTCCAGTCTTTCTATCCTGCTGTCTGTGCTGGTTAAATTCTTGTGAGCTTGATACAACCTAGGGTCATTTGGCAAGAAAAAATACTCAGTTGAGTAAATGCCTCCATCAGATTTCCTGTAGGCAAGTTTTCAGGGCATTTCTTGATTAATGATTGATGTAGGGGGGTACAGCTCAGTGTGGGGACAGTCCACCCCCTAGGCAGGCAGGTGGTCCTAGATGGTATTAAAAAGCAAGCTTTGATAGTCATGAGAAGCAAGTCAGCAGTTCTCTGTAGCCTCTGCTTCGGGTCTACCTCCAGGTTCCTGCCCTGACTTCTCTTCTTTTTTTTTTTTTTTTTTTTTTTTTTTTTTTTTTTTTTTTTTTTTTTTTTTTTTAGGTTTTTCGAGACAGGGTTTCTCTGTGCAGCTTTGCGCCTTTCCTGGATCTCGCTCTCTAGACCAGGCTGGCCTCGAACTCACAAAGAGACTTCTCTTCTTGATGGATTGCAAGCTGTAAACTAAAATAAACCCCTTTCTCCCCAAGCTGCTTTTGGTTATAGTCCACCACAACAATAGAAACCTAACTAAAGCACGACCTTCCCATCTCTTCCTCTTGGAATCAAAATGTTTACTCTGTGCCATTGAATGTTGGATGCATGTGATATGCTTTTTGGCTTTACAGGGACTCACAACCTTGCGTTTTAGAAGAGACCTTGGACATGTAAGGGTTGGAATTGTAAAGATATAAGGCTTTATATACATCAAATATATGTATGTGTATATATATATATATATTGTTGATGTTGGACTGAATGCATGTTGGATTATAAAATGCCTTTGGGACTAGGGACAGAATGTTAAGGTTTGAGCATGAAATGTCCCCCAATAGGCTCGTGTATTTGAACACTTGCTCCCCAGCTGGTAGTGCTGATTTTAGAGGTTATGGGTTCTTTAGGAAGTTGGGTTTAACTGGGAAAATGAGTCCCTGGGGCGGGGGGTGGGGTGAGGGGTGGCGAGCCTTAAGGGCTATAGTCTGGCCCTGGATCAGGCAGGAGCTTTCTACTTCCTGACTACTAACATGACATAATCATCCACCTCACGCTTCTACTGCCACAGCTGTGAGCTGCTCCCCACGTCGTGCCTTCCCCCCAGTGAACTTTAACCTCTGGACCCTGAGCCACAATAAACCCTTCCTCTTTCATGTTGTTTCTGTCAGACCAGTAAGAAAAGTAACTAATACAGGAATTCCAGTCTCGGGAGTCAGACATACTTGTTGTATGGCGTTTTGTTCCTCTTGGCATAAAATGAAGCTGTTTTGGAGTAGAGATTAACCTGGCCTGGTAGCCATGGCTAGTAATAAACAGAATAATACAGTGATAGGCACGGCTGTGGAAATGGTAATGGAGCAATTGGCATTCCCTAGAGTGTGGTGATGCTTGTCTTTAATCCCAGCTCCGGAAAGGCAGAAGCAGGAAGATCTCTGAGTTCAAGACTAGCCTGGTTACATTTCCAACCAGGGCTATGTAGTGAGACCCTCTCTCACTCAAAAAACCTGACTTTGAAGAGAATATTAGAGGAATGGGGGGCGGGGTGTCACAAGATCTTTACCTAGTATTCCACCTGCAATCTGGGGTTCCACCTTGAGAGATGCTGGAGTAGATATTACAGGAGTGGAAGGATAACTGACAGGAGGGATTCTGTGATGCAGCTCCTGTAAGGTCATCATCCTCCATGGGGTGCTGTGAGGCAGCTGTTTGGGGATTACCCACACTACGCTACTGTATGTAATCCCTCATCCATGCTCTGTAAGCAAGCCCAATAAACTTAATACTTATTATCTCACCAAACTGGACTTTGGCAGAATTGTACCTTGAATTAAATAGACATTTGTTCACATTTTCCCTTGGAAACATTAACACAATACTTGTCCAAACTCATCCTACCAAGTACCAGAACCAGAACCTTATCTAACATCTGACTCCAAACTTGCAAGCAGAAGCCAGATTCTGCAAGCTGAAGAATCATTTAATTCTATTGAGGTGATCCAAATATGGTTGAGCTGTTGGACAGGGTCTTACTATGCAGTCTAGGCTACAATCCTCTGCTTCTTCCTCCCAGTGCTAATAATAAGACACAATTTATGGCCTCTGCTGCTTTGGGCTACTCTGGGAGAGGGCCTGATTGTAAACATTTTCCCATCCTGTGTCTCCCAGTTAATACAACAGTTAAGAGAGTAGGATCCAAAGACTGAGCTTGATTGGAATCCTGGCTCCACCCCTGCTGTGGGATGGTTTTTCTGTATGCTGTGAATATGTGTTGCTACTATTGGTTACTAAAGAAGCTGGTTTGGCCTGTGGTAAGGCAGGGTAAGAGCCAGGCAGGAAATCCAACAGAGATACAGGGAGAAGAGGGTGAAGTCAGGCAGACACCATCCAGCTGCCCATGGAGCAACATGTCAGCAGACTGGTAATGCCACGGCCACATGGCAATACATAGATTAATAGAAATGGGTTAATTTAAGATGAAAGAGCTAGCCATAGACTGAGCCATAGACCCAACAGTTTGTAATTAATATCAAGCCTCTGAGTGATTATTTTATAAGCTGCTGTGGGCCGGGCCAGACACAGAAAAGTTTTCAGTCTACACACCCCTATGTGCTGTGTGACCTTGACAAATGAACTTTCTGGTTTTCAATTTTCTCAAGTGAAAAAGAGAATGATAATGGTCTTCAAGATGGAGTTTGAGTGAAGGTAAAATAAACCCACTGGTGGACTGTACACACTGCCACCTGGGTAGTGTGAGATGAGTGTCAGATCCGTGATCAGATCTTCCTGTGTGCTCACCCAGCCCCTAGGACCACAGGAAATCAGGTGCTGATGGTTTGGGGTCACTGTTTGAGTCAGAAGGAATGAGAAGGAATGACTGCAATTACCTCGGCCTTTGAAAACAGCATTCCCTAGCTCTCCCAGTCCTTACTGTAATTCCCAAATGCTAGGAAGAAACAGAGTACAGAGAAAGAACCTTGGAGAAGTCCTTTCCCTTTCCATGGGATGTGTGTTTCAGCATCAGACCAACTAGTACTTTGTGTTCCATTAACTGGAAATGACATGTAGGGAAATGACTATAGACAAATGGAGAATTAAATAGGCTGGGGACTTCCAGAGAAGAAAATACATTTGATGAGAGATTGTGGGGTGGTTTTTTTTTTTTTTTTTTTTTTTTTTTTTTTTTTTTTTTTTTTTTGGTGAATTTAATGACTTCCAAAAAGTAGCAGACACTTTCTAAAGTTTTTTTCATGTGCTTTATCATTTACTCTTTACAACAATTCAATTGATAATCACTGCTTTTGTAACAGCAGAAAAGTAATTTGCCCAACTTATATATGCTATAGTAGATTTGGATTCAAATGTGGTTCATCAAATTATGCAGCTGCTTGAACAATTGAATTACTTTGCCTGCGGTACTGGTAGGAGAAATAAGATCTAGTGTGAGAAATAGAAGGGAAGCCATGTCACTCAGGCCTTGATCTTTCTGAGGAACTACTCATGTAGGAGATCTTTTGCTTACTGAAGGCCTTCTAACTCCTCTCTCCTCTGTTTGTGGGTGCCACTGGCATAAAACCTTTATGGCTTTATTTTATGTTGTATGTGTGTGAAATGGACTCTTCTATGGTTGACTGACATATATTAGCATGTCAAAAATTCACTTAAAGTATACATTTCAGTGGTTTTTAGTCCAGCCACAAGGTTGCATACTAATGCCATAAATTTTAGAATCCTTTGTTGACCCCCGAAGAAGTCCTTATCAGTCACTCACCCTTTTATACAAACAACCAATCTGCTTTCTCCTTTTTTTTTTTTTTTTTTTGGTTTTTCGAGACAGGGTTTCTCTGTGTAGCTTTGCGCCTTTCCTGGAACTCGCTTTGGAGACCAGGCTGGCCTCGAACTCACAGAGATCCGCCTGCCTCTGCCTCCCGAGTGCTGGGATTAAAGGTGTGCGCCACCACCGCCCGGCTTGCTTTCTCCTTTTAAAAAATATTTTCATTTTTGTTTTTATGTATATGAGTGTTTTGCCTACATGTATGTCTATGCACCAAGTGCAAGCCTAGTGCCCACAGAGGCCAGAAGACAGTGTTGGATCCCCTGGGACTGGAGTTACAGATGGTTGTGAGCTACCACGTAGGTACTGGGAATTGAACCTAAGTCCTCTGGAAGAATAGCAAGTGTTAACCTCTGAGCCATCTCTCTAGCCTCTCCCTAGTCATTTTAGAATAATTTCAAATGACTGCAAAGTTGCAAGGACTCCCCGTGTCTTCGTCACTCAGACATTTTGGTTTGTGTGTTTCACCACATCTGCTTGCCTTCATGCACTCTCTCCCCCACTCTCTGTGTGTCCCTATCCCCACTCTCTGTGTGTCCCTATCTATATATTTTATTGTTCCAATCTTGAGTTCTTTTGAACGATCAGACAGCTGCAGAAACCATGTCCCATCACCCTAAATATCCAGTGTGAACATCCACAAAGACACTATTTTACAATCATCACACAAACCCCTAGACCAGAAAACCAATACAACACAGACAACATTAACACTTCCCTCAGTGATGTTCCACTCATGCTAAGTCCTACCCAGGAATTTTTCTTGAATTTCTTGTCAAGTGTGTTCAGGTTCCTCCAATCTGGACAAATTTCTCGGTCTTTGGTTTTCATGACCTTGATAGTTTTAAACAGTTTAGGCCTTTGTAGAGAGTGATTCCCCAGCTGGATCCATGCGGTGCTTGCTTATGACTTGCTTAGCCGTGCATGCAAACAGACGAGCCACAGCCAGGAGGCCAGGCTCTTGCAGCACAGCTCACTGGGAGGGACCTGAGGCAACTCCTTCCTTGGCACCACTGTGGTGAAAATTCTGCTCATGTTCAAGTCATTTTTCTCCACTATAGGAAAAGAAATCACTGGCTTTCCTCTGCTTTTAATAAATATTCTGTGGTGAGATAGTCTGAGGTTATGCCAATATCCTGCTTCTCATCCAACCTTCATCTACCAGCTTATCAAGGCTTCTTCGTGGTTGAATCACTCAGCATAGTGATAATAGTTGAATAAGTCATTTTTCTTACTTTCTCATTTATTTTTGCTTTGACCAGTTAGCATCCTTTTAATTTAAAAACTATACTTATTTATGCTTATTTATTTATTTTGAGATATAGTCTCACTGTGTAGCCATGGTTGGCATGTAACTCACTATGTAGATCAAGCTAGCCTTGAACTTCTGAGATCTGCCTGCATATGCCACTTAGTCCTGGATTACATGCATGCACCACCTTGCTTGACTATTTTAATTTTTTTTAAAGTATGTTTGTGTGTGTCCAAGCATGTGAGTGCCAGTGCCTGCAGAGTCCAGAAAAGGGTGTCATATCTCCTGATGTGATAGGAACTACAAGCAATTGTGAACTGCCCAATGTGCGTGCTGGGCTATGAATTTGAATCCTCTGCAAGAGCAATACGTGCTCTTGCTCACTAAGCCCAGCCCAGCATTCTTTTAGCAGGGAGGAGGACTGAGAAAGTATGTAGCCTAGACTGTCCTGGAATCTTGATCTTCCAGTGTTAGCCCATTTTTCCATAATGAAGACCTTTCCCTTCTTCTCCCTGTCATTGCCTATTTGTTTACTTACTGGGTTCAGTGTGGACTCATAGATTCCTACTTTTTCAGTAGGTTACAGCATGTTACTATGGTTCTTTATTTCCATACCTAAATTGTTCTTGATTTGGTCAGTGGAAGATCTTTTGAGGATGAATTCTGGATCCTTGTGGTATGTCCATGCAATTTGTAAGCATTTCTTTACTTCTTAGCATACTGCATAAGTTCACCTTGTCTTAGCTGAAGAATAAGCAATTGCCTCAAGAAGCCCAAGGATAGACTGTAGAAGTCAAGATCTAAGCTCTGTGTCTTCATTGCTGCCTAGGTCCCATTGTTTCCGGGTCCTCTAAGCTGTTGAAACTTTGAAATACATATGTACACAGGTACCATATGTGTGTGTGTATTTCTACATCTGTCTTTAAATATCATTAAAACCATGAGTTTACATTGATGAAGTCAATCCCACTCTAGTTCTGGATACTTGCAAAGCTTTCCTGGTCCACATTTCTAAGTCCTCCTACTGTAAGTGAAAAGTCTTATACATAATGTACAGGCACTCATCTCCAGGTCAGTGTCCACACAGCATGCATGTAAAGTTTACTTCAGTATGCATATCTGTTTGACTCATCCTATGTGTAACAGTCTCTTAACCTCAGATAGCCTGTAGCTCCTTTCTAGAAGTGCAGCCTTTTGGGTAATTTTCCAAACCACCGCCAAGTAGATGTCAGTTCTTCCCACAATGAATGATAATGTATTCTATGTCAGTCCAATCAAAATCCCAGCAGGAACTCAACAAATTTTGTAGAATTCAATAGGGAAAGATCTATGGGAAAAAATATGCCAATTTGAGGAAGGAAAACATAAAGAAGTAGCTGGGTGGTGGTGGCACAAGCCTTTAATCCCAGCACTCCAGAAGCAGAGGCGGGTGGATCTCTGTGAGTTCGAGGCCAGCCTGATCTACAGAGTGAGTTCCAGGACAGGCTCCAAAGCTACACAGCGAAACCCTGTCTTGAAAAACCAAAACAAACAAACAAATAAATAAATAACAGTGTTTTAGTGTTGGGAGCATAACACAAAGGTCCTTGCGCCCACAGATCTCCAGAGAAACCAGGAATGTTAAGCATACCAGTATTGTCTTTTCAATGGGAAAGATGAAAAACCTGTTCTTCCATCTAGAATGCTGAGAATTGGAAGTGACTAAGAGCCTGGTGATATGCATTATCTGTTGGGCCAGGCCATATCAAGCTCTTACAGCCAGTACAGGAGGTGACTAGTAATCTAAACGATCCTTATAGCCAGAGGCTTCCCCAAGCTCCCACAACCAACCAGGACCAGAGGTGACTAAGAGCCCAAATGACCTCAATTTTCTGTAAGACCAAGAGCAGGCCAGACTTAGGCCCTTAAGCTAATACAGCTAGTGTATCTCTAGAACCCATCTTCTTGGAAGAATGACACATACCCTGAGTTGAGTTTAAATGTAAGTTTGTTTTCTTGTGCAACAGGGATTGTATTACACCAGGAAGCTTTTTTTTCCCAAATGATACTGGGCGTAAATACATGGGGAATAAACTGCCTGTTCTTAGACTCCCTAAAGTTTGATCCAGGTTGACAGAGTCAATATGCACCAGGTTTTCATTCTTATCTCTTCCTGTGGTTCACTTCCCTGTGTGACTCAACCTGCAGGGACCCCCCCCACACACACATTTTAGACACAGAGGTGAGCAGCCTAGATCCTCAGGGAGGAGCATACCATCTACTATAGGGAATGTGGCCCGTCATGTCCAAGGACACACCCTTCCTGAAACGCTTGGATATGGTGACTAAGTGTGGGCCTGGCCATTTATCCTAATGTAGGACACACTGATTGTCAGTATTGGTTCAAAGTGTTTCACTATGTTGACTAACCAGTGATTTAGCTCCCAGCTTCTTAAACTGTGATTTGGGGCCCCACACAGGGTGTTGTCACTGAATATGGCGGTCACAAAAACTTTGGGAGCAGCAAAGTTCATAACAAAAGGTAACAAATCCAAGTTGTTTCTAGCACTGTTTACCCATGTTGCACCACTCAACTTCACTGAAGCCTGACTTCTGAACAGGCAACATGTGCACTTTGCACTGTATGCCGTCACATCCCACAATATCAGCAAACACAGCCTGAAACACCTCAGTTAGATTCTATAGGAATTGCATTTTCTTTTTACTGCACATAAAAAGTTCTCTGCTCTTGGTGCTAACCACATGGCTCAGTGGTGTGCCCAGCACCCAGACCATTGGAAGCTCACAGCTTCTACAATTGCAATACTAGAGGGATCCGATGTCATCTTTTGGCTTCAGCCAGCACCTGTACACACACACAAACACATACACATAAGTGAAATGAAATATTTTGAAAAGTGTTTTTTGCTTTTATAAAAACGTAATGAGCCAGGTCTAGTGGCACACGCCTTTAATCCCAGCACTTGAGGCAGAGGCAGGCAGATCTCTGTGAATTTGAGGTCAACCCGGTCTACATATTGACAGGACTACATCGTGAAAGCCTGTTGTTGCTGGAGATTTTCCTGCCTGGCCCACAGTCAGGACAAATCTCTCTCACCCGCCAGTCCCAAGCCGCTCAAACCCGATCAAGTAAACACAGAGACTTATATTGGTTACAAACTGTATGGCCGTGGCAGGCTTCTTGCTAACTGTTCTTACAGCTTAAATTAATCCATTTCTATTAATCTATACCTTGCCACGTGGCTTGTGGCTTACCGGTACTTTACATCTTCCTTGTCCTGATGGCGGCTGGCAGTGTCTCCCCCTCAGCCTTCCACTTCCCAGCTCTATTCTCCTCCTTGTCCCGCCTATACTTCCTGCCTAGCCAATGGCCAATCAGTGATTTATTTATTGACCAATCAGCAACACATTTGACATACAGACCATCCCACAGTAGCCTGTCTCAAAACAAAACAACAAAACCCAAACATGGTGGTTTAATAATAGCAAACAAAGACTTTTAGATTTTTCAACCATCATTTCTTAGCATATGAGTATGAAATTAGTATATCTTTAAATATTTTTTGTGTTGGAATATTAGATATTAAGAATTGCTGTTTGAATGAGCCAGCTTTTTATAGCCTAGTGCCAATGATGAGACACCTTGCGCAGCCTTGGTACAGGGAGAAGGGGCTTGGACCTGCCTCAATTGAATGTACCAGGCTCTGCTGAGTCCCCATTGGAGACCTTGCCTTAGAGAAGGTGGGAATAGGGGGTGGGGGGCGGGAGGAGGGAGGACAGGGGAATCTGTGGTTGGTATGTAAAATGAATAGAAAATCTCTTAATAATAATAATAATAAAAGAATTGCTGTTTGATTTGGACATGGTGGTTTATGCCTTTAATCCCAGCACTCGGGAGGCAGAGGCAGGCAGATTGCTGAGTTTGAGACCAACCTAGTCTAGTGAGTTCTAAGACAGTCAGGATTACACAGAGAAATCGTGTCTTGAAAAAAAAACCAAACAAACAAACACAACAACAACAAAAAATTGCTGCCTAAATTGCTGATGAGTTTCATTTATAATCATTAATTGAAGTCAAGTAGTGGTGGCTCATACTTTAATCCCAGTGCTCGGGAGGCAGAGGCAGGAGGATTTCTGAGTTTGAGACCAGGTCTATAAAGCTAGTTCCAGTACAGCCAAGGCTATACAAAGAAATCCTGCCTCAGAAAACAAGCAAACAAATCATTAATTAAGCTTTGGCTTGGTATTAAGAGGAAATTTCCAACAACTTCTGAAATAGCTCTAAACATATTTCTGCCATTTTGTACTATATATTTATGTGAAGTGGGATTCTCAATGCTGATGACTATAAACTCAAACTGTGATCAACTATAAACACATTGAGATGACCTGCATCCTACAGTATCAATAATCAGCCCAGATTTAAGTCTTCATGTAAAAATAAATAAGTACATTTATCTTACTAGTATATACATTTTCTTTCATCTTTAATAAATGGTCAAGTTATATGTATACCAATGAATTATATTGAAACAAGTTTGTTTATGATGTATTATCAGTAAATGTTTGGTGTTTATACATGTTTTCTTATACCTATATTTGAAAAGTTGCACAAAAAGTTCTTGAGTGAAAAAAGTTGAAGAAGCTGCCTCAGTTCAGTTCCTTCCTCTTCTCGTGTGCATCCTCCTTTTCTCTGTTTTCAGTACTAACTCCCCGCCCCCCGCCGCTGCCGCCAAAAAAATCTTTCTGTCCTGTGATAGTTAATTTCATGTGTCCAATGTGTCCACCTAACTGCTCCATGGAGTACCCAGATACCTGGTTACACGTTATTTCTGCGGCTACGAGTGAGTTCCGAGAGTGCATAGCACTTGTATTGGTGACCTGAATAAAGCAGCTCAGTTTCTCCAACATGAGTGGGCATCATGCAATCTGCTGAGTGGTCTAGCTACAACAAAATATGGAGGAAGGCTGAAGTTATTGTCTGGCTGGCTGGTGGAATTGGAAAAGTGACTTCCTCCTGCCCTTGGTGTTCTTGGTCCTCAGTCTTACACATCCCACCTTGGCTCTCTAGCAGTCCATCTCCAATGTTCAGCCTTTCCAACTGCACCCCTGCCTTTTCCTTGGTATCTATCTTGCAGATGCTGGACCGTGGGACTCCTCACATGATCACACAAGTCAGTTTCTGAGTCATTCTAGATTTTTGTGTCCTGTTGGCTCTGTTTCTCTGGGGAATCACAACTAGAACATATCCTAAAAGCCGTCCCAGCTTCTGCTTTCAGAGTTCCTGACGAGACAAGGAAGGGTTCAGGCTACTGAGCTTTGTGACGTAAAGCCATAACATATTGGTTAGATTTTTGTCAGCTTGTCACAAAACAGAGTCACCTGGGAGGGGGGAACCTCAGTTAGGGATATGCCTTCATCAGATGGACCTCAAGCATGTCTGTGTGGCATTTTCTTGATTGTTGATTGATATGGGAGGGCCCAGCCCACTATGGGCAGTGCCATCTTGGGCAGATTGTCTTGGAAGGTATAAGAAAGGTGGCTGAATGTGATCCTGGAAGCAAGCCAGCAAGCAGCAATCCTCCATGCTCTCTACTTGAGTTCCTGCCCAGTCTTCCCTCAATGACTGACTGTAACTTGTAAGTCAAATAAACCCTTTCCTCCCACAAGTTGGTTAGTGTTCTATCACAAGAACAGAGAAACCAACTAATCCACCATCCATCTCTTTGTGTTTGGAATCTTCAAATTCTTCTAGTTCTTTATAAAACTATGGTCGCTGTGTTGTGCCATTGAGCCCTAGTGCTAAGTTCTGTCTAGCTATGTTTTGGGTAAATGTTATTCCATTTCCCTCTATATAACCCTATCCTTTCCCCTTCCTAGATTTTAGTATTAACGCTCCTACTCTTTACAGTTATTAACTATTTGATGATGATGATGATGATGGTGATGATGATGATGATGATGATGATGGTGATGACGGTGATGATGGGGTGAGGACATTTGTCTGTTAATGACTTATTTGCCCTCCCCCTAGTTCCACCCATGTATCATTAATATTTTTTTATTTTTTAAAGGAATGAGCCTCATTTTTATAAACCTTACAGAACCATATTTTTTCACAAGCCCTTAGAATCATATTTTATGCTAATCTATATTTTTCTGAGCACATGGTATTTTCTTCTAGCCTTTAGGGAAGCAAACAAACTATTGTCTGTGTCAGATGACTGAAAGGAACACCTTTTAAAAGAATAACCAGGAAAGAGCTATTTATAGCTAAGAAGCAATCAAAAGCTGTTTCCATGGAAAATTTCTGTTACAATTGTTATATCTGAGAGGTTCTAAAATGCATCTGAGTTAGGCGGTATGGAAGTATCTAACACCAAAGGAGTCCTCAAAGATGATCTTATTTTAAATAAGAAAAGGAAAGTTTGGTAAAAATCACAGAAAGTATTTAAATGTCTTTACTGAACACTAGTAAAATGCACATTTCAAAACTTTCTTTTGACTTTTTTTTTCCTAATAAAAAAGTGACTCCTTGGGCAAGGCATAGTGATATATAATATATATATATATATATATATATATATATGGCTGTTCTGTGGTATAGTTACGGGGGAGTTTTTTTTTTAATTGTAGATATGAGAGAGAGAACAGCCAGAGGCATCTGGAAGAGTCCAGAGTAGAGAGAAAAAGAAGTAGACTGAACTTGGCCAGCAGACTAGACATGGCCAGGGCTGTCTGCAGAGAGGAGAGAACAGCAGGGGATGAAGAACGGAGAAAACATAGTGAGAGGAGCAGGAGCAGAGCATGGAGAGAAGGAGACAGCACGGCAGGAATAGCAGGGCTATAAGGAGAGCGAGTGGCTGGGGGTGGGGAGCGTGTGAGCTGCAGGGAGCTTAGGGTAGGGAGGAGTGAGAAGGACTAGGACACCAGCATGGACTTTGAAATCTGTAAATGGTGCTTGTGATGCTGAGGGAGGCTGGAGGCCAGTGTGAGCTTTCATATGCTAGTAGGTAGCCATATGACCTTTCTGTCAGAGGTGGAGGAAATGACTCCTTTTGGTAGATGGGAACCAGTTTCAAGAGTTCTTGAAGAATGCTGGCTTTTATCTAAGCACCAGAAATCCTCCTGTAGTCCAGTTGAGCTCATTTCTGGGTATTTGGACTGCCTTTTGGAATGCGAGGAATTGGAGTTTCCTTTGGATCTAAGAGTGTACACTTTTAATCCCAGTACTTGAGAGGCAAATGGATCCCTGTGATTTCAAGGCCAGCCTGATCTACATAGAGAGTTCAGGACTACATAGGAAAACCCTGTCTAAAAAAGGGAAAGAAAGAAAATAGTCTTTGTGCCTGGCAGTTGTGGCACAGGCCTTTAATCCCAGGACTGCAGAGACAGAGGCAGATGGATCTCTGTGAGTTTAAAGCCATCCTGGTCTACAGTTCCAGGACAGCCACAGCTGTTACATAGAGAAACCCTGTCTCAAAAAATAAATACATAAATAAATAAAAATAAAATAGTCTTTGTTTACTCTTTCAGTAGTGCATACAGAACCTAGCAGGAGTCTATGTGGGTGATCAGCTGATTTTCATGGGTTCAAAAAGGCAAGATGCAGAGGCTGTGAGAAGTTTCCAGAAACTTCAAGGTGAAAGAAAGCCACACTGATAGAGCTGGGCATGGAAGGCACATGGGCTCCTGTCTTATGCAGTGGTCTGTCAGCTGGCCTCCTGGAGACTGTACACAGATAGTCATGGAGAGGCCCTTCACCACTATGGGTGACCCTTCATTATGTCTTCTGCAAGAAGACATTATAAGGTCAGCCATGGTGGTGCGTATCTGTAATTCCAGGACGCTGAGGCAGATGATAGCCAGTTTGAGGCCAGGCTAGGTTACATAATGAGACCTCATCTCAAGAAGATGGTGTCAGAAATATGTTTAGGGTCTCAAAGGAAGAGCTCACCAGTCTAGACAAGGGAAGCTTTGTGCTTGATCAAGAGTGATCAGAAGAGTGAACACAGAGACAGGAAGTGCACTTCATCTTTATCCTCCATTGGCCAGGGTCTGCGACCTCCCAGTCTTAGTGCATGGCTAGTCCTGAAAGAATCGACACCGAGGAAACAAATGGGGTCAGCCACTTTATTCAGAGAATGTCTCAGGGCCTTTGCATGAGCAGAGGTTCTACTGGGTGGTGGGAGGGGTTAAAACATTTTCATAGAAATCTTAAAAGGTGCAGGAGATAAAAAGATTTGAACTCCTTATTCTAAACACAAGTTTTACAGTATTTGATAGAAAAAACTCATATTTAAAGTTTCTTACAAATCCTTTTATTTTTAAACACTCTTTTCTTCAAATGCTTTAAGATGTTGGGTTTTGTTTTGTTTTCCTATCTTGGAATAGAAACTGCATTAGGGCAGAATACCTGTTTAGTAACAGTTGACTTGATAAACCTGAGTTAGGCTCCATACAAAGAACTAATTATTGCATCTATTTCATCAGCGTGGTTTAAGGTTAGCCCACCTTCCTAGGGGTGGTTCTTTGGCCGGGAGATTATCGCGGCCCCGTTGGAATGTTAGGTCTGCATCCAGGTCAGAGATTCTAGTCTCTTGATCAGGAGTTTTCCCTTAACAGGCCTTCGCTGCCACTTTCTCATCCTGCCTCCCTAAAGGGGCAACCTTAGACTCATCCAGGACCCAGATTAAAGGTCAGAGCTTAGGGGAGGAGGTGGAGAGGATCTGGGAGGAGACAAGATGAGGGAAAGTATGATCAAAATATGTTGTATGGAAAATATTATTTTCAATTAACATAATAAAAAAAAATAAATCCCAAACACTTTTGGTGTCTTTGGCCTCTGTCAAAGATGAAGCTGCCAAGAGTCCCAAGGATGTTTCTGGCTTTCAGTCAAGGAGGAACTGGTTACTTTTCTTTGGGGTCTTTTTTTTTTAATTTATTCATTTATATTGAGTTTTTGAGAGAAAGTTTCTCTGTGTAACTAACAGCTCTGACTGTCCTGGAACTCAACTTTTAGATTAGGCTGGCCTTGAACTCACAGAGATCTATCCCCCTGCCTCTGTCTCCCAAGTGCTGGGATCAAAAGTGTGTGCACTACTACCCATCCCAATCCATCCATACTTCTACCACAATATAGGAGTGTTCTGGAAGTGCCAACGTATAACATTGCTTGATGTTTGCTTTTGTTTCTTTTAAAGACATTCTGGTAATATGTAGGCAAGTTAAATTCACTTTTCCATTTTTTTCTCTTAGCTATTTCAGGGTATAATATCTATTCATCTTTTGCCCATCATCATATTGTCTTCCATTTCATTATATATCCCTTAGTCCTATACTCTTCACATACAGATCCTGTCTTAGTCACTGTTCTATTACTGTGAAGAGACACTATGACCAAGGCAACTCTGATAAAAGAAAGAAATTAATTTGGATCTTGCTTACAGTTTCAGAGGCTTAGTCCATTATCACCATGGCAGGGAACATGGTGACTGGCAAGTGTGATGCTGGAGAAGTAACAGAGAGCTACATCCTGATCCACAGGCAGAGAGGGGGGGGGGAGAGAGAGAGAGAGAGAGAGAGAGAGAGAGAGAGAGAGAGAGAGAGAGAGGTACTGGGCCTGGCATGGCCTTTTGAAACCTCAAAGCCTATCCCCAGTGACACACTTCCTCCAACAAGGCCACGCCTCCTAATTCTTCTAATCCTTCTCAAATAGTGCCACTCCATGATAGCTAGGGATTCAGCTATATTAGCCTGTGGGGGCCAATCTTATTCAAACACCACAGTCCTGAATATGAGCCTCCAGTGAAACATGTGTACCCTGACTACCTTCTGTTTTTCTGCACATCACCTTTTCATTCTTGTGATGGCGTCTTCTTTATTATTGTTGTTATTTCATATGTGGGGGTGTTATTCCTGCACGTGTGTCTGTGCATCACGTGGGTGCCTGGTGCCCGTGGAGGCCAGAAGAGGGTGTTGAATCCCTTAGAACTGGAGTTACAGATGTCTACTAGTCACCATTTGTACTCTGGGAATTGAACCTGGGTCCTCCAGAAGAGCAGCTAGCGCTCTTAACCACCAAGCCATCTCTCCAGTCCCTTCCCTGTGTAAAAAAAAAAAAAGATGTTCTTGTTTTAAGATAGTTTAATTTATCCTTGGTTTTTGTTGTTGTCTTATGGTTAGTGTTTAAAGTCTCTATTTTTAAGTTTTGCTTACTTTAAAATAAAGCAAATATTGTAAGAATTTTGTTGTTTCCTTTTCCACATTCACAGCTGTAATCCTCTTCCAGTGAATTGTGTGTGTGTATGTGTTTGTGTGTGTGTGTATGTGTTTGTGTGTGTGTTTGTGTGGGTGTTTGTGTATATGTGTTTGTATGTGTGTGTTTGTGTGGGTGTTTGTGTATATGTGCTTGTATGTGTGTGTGTGTTTATATGTGTGTGCTTGTGTGTGTGTATTTGTGTGTTTGTGTGTGTGTATATGTGTGTGTGTATATGTGTGTTTGTATGTGTGTGTATGTGCTTGTATGTATGTTTGTGTGTGTGTTTGTGTGTGAGTGTTTGTATGTGTGTGTTTGTGTGTGTTTGTATGTGTGTGTATGTTTGTGTGTGTGTTTGTGTTTTATGTATGTGTGTGTGTTTGTGTGTGCGTTTGTGTGTGTGTGTGTGTTTGTATGTGTGTGTGTGTGTGATATGAAGTAGGAGTCAAGATCAATTGTGTCATGCTGTCACTCAATTACCTAAACACTGTTTACTAAAATGTTATCTTTTCCCAACTGCAATGCAGGGTCACCTTTACAATAAACCAGGCTTTATATAAATACATATACATATTATGCCTCTGTTCTGGTTTCTCGAGTACGATCCACTGATCAGTTTGCCTTTCTTAGCACAGTACATAGTTTCTTAATTTCTATACCTTTATGATAGATCTTAAGGTCAGGTCAGGTCAGGGAATTCCTCAGGTGGTATTTTTCTTCTTCAAGAGTTCCCTTGGCTGCTCTTAGGCCTGCATAGGAAAGGACCTCAGGAGACATGCAGAAAGCCTCTGACTCTTTGACTAGATAGGAAGAAAAGAGCTACTGGTGAGTTCTAAGCAAACAAGACACCCAGTGGGGGAGTCACTGGGACATATGAGAGAAGTGTTTCTCAACCTGTGGATCATGACCCCCTGTGGGGGGGGGGTGCGGGGAGGGGTGCGGGGGGGGTGCGACAAGTGACCCTTCACGGGGGTTACCTAAGGCTATTGGAAAACACAGATATTTACATTATGATTCATAACAGTAGCAAAATCACAGTTATGAAATAGCAATGAAAATAACTTTATGGTTGGGGGTCACCACACCATGAGGAACTGTAGTAAAGGGTTGCAGCATTAGGAAGGTTGAGGACGATTGTGTTAGAGTGTTACCTCTTGATTTGGATCCCTGAGATGGGGCTTCGCTAGGTAGATCAGGCTGACCTTGAATTCTCAGTCCGCTTGGCTCTGTGTCCCTGTGCTGGGGTTACAGGTATGCAACCACCTTGCCCAACGAGAGACCTTGATCTCCACTGGACACTGAGGTTGGATCCCCACATTTTCATGCCTGAGTGATGGGACTGTTTTTGTTGTAATTTAAGAGAACGTTATTTAGGTCAGCCCTTCAAAAAGTAGAAGCCAAAACAATGACTAGATACAAGTGCTCTAAATTAGTTTACTGATAGGAAAAAAAGAAAGAAAGAAACACTAAGGTTTTTTTTCATTTTTGTTTTTTGTTTTTCCAGAAAAACAACAAAATTAGAGATTGGCGAGATGGCTCAGCAGTTAAGAATGTTTGCTGCTCTTCCAGAGGACTCAAGTTCAGTTGTCAGCTCCCACATTGAGCAGCTCACAACTTTCTATAACCCTCCAGCTCCAGGGATCTGACACCCTTTTCTGGCTTCTATGATCTCCCCTCCCCACAGACACATTCACATAAATAAAAATAAAAAAATATATAAATCTTTGAAAAGAAAGATAACAAAATTCAGACATTGAACCACACAGTTTCCCAGTGTATAACAATCAGTAAAGATCAACAGATATGAGGCACACATCTGTAATTCCAGTACTTTGAAGGCTGAGGCTGGAGGATTTTTTTTTTTTTTTTTTTTTTTTTTTTGGTTTTTCGAGACAGGGTTTCTCTGTGTAGCTTTGCGCCTTTCCTGGAACTCACTCCGTAGTCCAGGCTGGCCTCGAACTCACAGAGATCCGCCTGGCTCTGCCTCCCGAGTGCTGGGATTAAAGGCGTGCGCCACCACCGCCCGGCAAGGCTGGAGGATTTTAAGTTCTAATTTATTAGGCGCTTATCTCAAAGCAAAACCACAAGAAAAACAGTCAAAAAAATTCTAGGCACAAGATGGAATAAAGTGTGGTTAAGACTGTGCCATCTTTGACTGCGTTTCTATTGTCTGTCTGTCTTTCCTGCTTCAGAATGTCTCCTTGAGGATCTAAGTCCATACCATTTTCCAAGGTAGCAGTGTGGATAAGGACTCAGAATATAGGCTGTGGTATTAACTATATGCCTGGGTTCAGATCCCCGATTGTCCATTTGTGAACTGTGGAAATTTTGAGGTTATTTAAATTGTTTGACCTCTGGTTTTTCTTAGTCTAAGATGGGGGACGAAGGGGCGTCTCTTCCTCACAGAGTTGTTCTGAGATTCAATGAGATTGTATACCAGGAGTGCCCAACACACAAACTAGAGACCTGCAAACACTGCCTTTCACTTACTACTGCTGCCTGTAGTAGTCCCAGGTGAGCTTCCGTATTTTCCAGCCCTCCAGGATGAGCCAACAAGACCAGTGTTCTCAAAGTGCCCCAGGATGTAAACAGCTATAAAGAAAAGGAGCTTCTGCCAACCAACATTTCCCAAACTGTCAAATGTTAACCGCTGGGGTTGAGTGAGACAAACTGACAAAGTTCTGGGTTGAGACTAAATATTGTTTTTCATTTTCAAATTGTTGATTTGGGCAAATGGGCTTGATTTCCCACTACTTTAATGACATAAATGTCCTTCAAAGTGCCTTTTTAAAGGTGAACAGGTTTAAAGAAAAAAGACTGAGGGCTGTAGATTGTCTACAGATATGATAAAACCATGAAGGTGGGACACAGATGACTGAAATTTGGGGAAAGTTCTGCTAAACCAAATTTAACTCCTTGATTTGTTTCAGGATTTTGCTTTGATGGGCATCTTGCCTCTTTAAGAAGGGATGGGGGGGGGGGATTTGCATCCGGCATTAAAAACCTGCATTGACTGTAGCAGCTGTCTCATCATTAGAGTAACAGTGATGTCCTACTAAACTAGTTCCGGAGAGCATGCTTCAGAGAGTGCCCAGAAAAGGTGGCTTTTACAGTTGCCCCTTTTGGGATCTACATTTCTTATTGTTAGAATTCCTAGTCACTCCCACAGCTATATGACCACACATGCTGTCCAGTAGCCAGGCAAGCTGCTTAGTCATCCCAGGGCCTTGCGTCCTACCTAATCCGTGTGCTGCGTGATCACTTAATCTATGTGCATGTGTGGCGTAGCATGTGGCACGGGGAGGGGGGAACGGGGGACGACGACCTATAAAAGTGGGTTCCACCTATCTCTCCCCTCTCTTCCTGCACAGTCATTCCACAGGCCCATGCACACATCTTTCCTATCCCCTTCCCTTAATAAACTCTTATAGTGGGTTTTGTGCTGCTTTTCTTGCATGGTAAACAGTACCGCTTAATGAATAACATTGTGCTGCTGAGTAAATAACACTTATCCGTCCTGTTTGGTGCAAAGTCTCAAAGGAAGTGTAAGGAGGAAGCTGCAATGCCCAAGTAAGCGGGTTTGTGTAATGCTTAAAAGCACATTAGCCCTTCAGTGTGATATGATACCTCCGGTTAAATCCTGGATATAACAAGGACATCAGCAGTTTAGGGAGAAGGTAAAACCTAATCTGAAAGTTTGGCTACTTCTGGTTAAAGGTAGTGGGGGTAGTCTGGAGTTCAGTTAATAGCAACACACCAAGGTCGCTATTCAGACAAAAGGAAAAGCAGGAGAATAGTTATAGGAAGCCTGCTGGACCACCCTTGCGACTCTTCGGTGATCTAAGGCTACCAGACAGTTAAAACATTTGTTTAATAAAGCACACTAGATCAAAATTCCATGTTCTTATTCTGCCCCTTACCAGGTAGATGGCTTTAGCAGGGGATTTCAATCCTCTGGCTTTCAGTTTCCACATTATGAGCTGTTCATAGCTTGAGGGAGGAGTTAAATCATGTTATAAAATGGAATCAGGAATCAGGAAATTATTTATGAAGCTTCTTTTTTTTTAAGATTTATTTATTTATTATGTATATAGCATGTTTACCTGCAGGCCAGAAGAGGGCACCAGATCTCATTACAGATGGTTGTAAGCCACCATGTGGTTGCTGGGAATTGAACTCAGGACCTCTGGAAGAGCAGTCAGTGCTCTTAACCTCTGAGCCGTCTCTCCAGCCCTGAAGCTTCTTTCTTAGGCACCCTTCCTGGAGAAGCCTTGTCCATCAAAGTGTTAACATAGAAGCTTCAAGTTAAAACTTACTCTCATTGGGGCTGGAGAGATGTCTCAAGCAGTTAAGAGCACTGCTCACTCTTCCAGAGGATCTGGAAGAATAATAATATAATATATAATAATAAAAACTATTATTAAAAAAAAGTCCTTTAGTTTTTACCCTTGCTGTGATGAAACACCATGACCGAAAGCAACTTGGGGGGGAAAGGGTTTATTTGGCTTACACTTCCACATCACTGTTCATCATCAAAGGAAGTCAGGACAGGAACTCAGGCAGGGCAGGAACCTGGAGGCAGGAGCTGATACAGAGGTCATAGAGAGGTACTGCTTATTAGCCTACCCTACATGATTTGCTCAGCCTACTTTCTTATAGAACCCTGGACCACCAACCAGGGATGGTACAACCCACAACGGGCTGGGCTCTCGCCCATAAACCACTAATTAAGTAAATGTGGTGGTGCACGCCTTTAATCCCAACACTAGGGAGGCAGAGGCAGGCAAATCTCTGAGTTAGAGGCCAGCCTGGTCTACAGAGTGAGTTCCAACTCTGTCTCAGGAAAATAAAACAAAGCACCAACAAAAAAGAAGAAAAGAAAGAAAGAAAGAAGAAAGAAAGGAAAGAAGGAAGGAAGAAAGAAAGAAAGAAAGAAAGAAAGAAAGAAAAGAAAGGAAGGAAGGAAGGAAGAAAAGAAAAAGAAAATGCCCTGTAGGCCTGCCTACAGCTCAGTTTTATGGAGGCATTTTCTCAGTTGAGGTCCCCTCCTCTCAGATGACTATAGCTGGTGTCAAGCTGTCGCAGAACTAGCTAGTACAATTGACCCCTTGTCAACTTGACACACAAACAACACTGTTAAGCCATAACCTTTCCTTTCTTGTTCTTCCTCAAGATTGCACATTAATATCAAGATTACAATATAAACATTCCAAATTATAAAAGTCTCACAGTCTTTAGAAATTCAAACACTTTAAAAAATCATTTTAAAATAGCCAATCTCAGGCTGGGCGGTGGTGGCGCACGCCTTTAATCCCAGCACTCGGGAGGCAGAGCCAGGTGGATCTCCGTGAGTTCGAGGCCAGCCTGGACTACCAAGTGAGTTCCAGGAAAGGCGCAAAGCTACACAGAGAAACCCTGTCTCGAAAAACCAAAAAAAAAAAAAAAAAAAAAAAAAAAAAAAATAGCCAATCTCTTTTAAAAATCCAAAGTCTCTCAACTGTGGGCTCCTGTAAAATAAAAAATAAATACTTTCTTACTTCAAGAGGGAAGAACCAGGGCACAGTCACAAACAAATCAAAGCAAAACCAAACTCCAAAAGTGTAAATAACTTAACATCCAATTGTTCTGGTGGAAGCTCCACCTCAGCCCCTGGCACCCTGGCACCCTGGCACCCTGGCACCCTGGCACCCTGGCACCCTGGCACCCAGAGTCTGGAATGTTCTTGTGGAAGCCTCACCTCTCTGCCCAGACCCTGACCCTCTGAAAGCGCTGACAAACAGGACTCTTTCCCCCAGAGAGGCTCAAGACCACTCCCACAGGGTATTTAAACTGCCCCCCCAGAAAACAGATGTGGTTTTTTTAGTCTCTCTTCCCCGACTCCTCTCTGGGGTTCTGGAAAATCACCCAGGAGTGCTTTACTCATTAAACTGGGGCTTTTTCTAATTCGATCTGATTTGGCCTGATTTGGATTGCTGCATCGGCAGAGAGGCTTATGGAGGTGCAAAACCTTTTCACCAATGTCTGGGGTTCACTCACAGTCTTCTGTGCTCCTCCAACATTCTTGGGGCACTTTCCTGGCTCCACCCTCTACAACACACATAGCTTGTTTTCTAGGCTCTATTGGCTCCATTCCACTGCTGCTGCTGTTCTTGGTGACCATCTTATGGTACTTGCATCTCCAGAATTCTGGGGTCTTCTGCTACAACTAGGCTAGGCTTTCACCAATAGTCTCTGTGGTAGTTTGAATGTAATTGGCCCCCATAAGCTCATAGGGAGTGGCACTATTAGGAGGTATGGTCTTGTTGGAGTAGGTATGATCTTGTTGGGGGAAGTGTGTCACTGTGGGGGCAGGCTTTGAGATTTCCTATGTTCAAGGTACTACCCAGTGACTCAGTTCACTTCTTGTTGCCTTCTGATCAAGATGTAGCCAGCAACATGTTGTGCTCCCTGCCATGATGATAAAGAACTGAACCTCTGAACTGTGAGCCACCACAATTAAATGTTTTCCTTTATAAGAGTTGCTATGGTCATGATGTCTCTTCACAATAACAGAAACCGTAACTAAGACAGCCTCTCATAGTCCCTCTTCATGGTGCCAAGCCTCAACTTCTCTGAATGACCCCTTTGATTCTGGGCCTTTAACTGCTACTGAAACTGCACCTTCACCATTGGCCCCTCTTGACTTCTCAGAGTGCCAAGTCTCAGCTGATCTCCATGACCCCTTCATGGCTTCAAAACCAGTACCACCTGGATGACTCTTACACTATCAAGTTTGGCTGCCAGCTTGAGGTACAACCTTGGCTACCTCTGGAACAGTTTCTATATGCTGACTCTGAGGTAACACTTCCCAGATTTCACCTTAATGATGCTGGTCTCTTTTTCTTCTGGCTTTTCAAGACAAGGTTTCTTGGTATAGCCCTGGCTATCCTAGAACTAACTCTGTAGACCAGGCTGATCTCCAACTCACAGAGATCTACTTACCTCTGCTTCCTTAGTGCTGGGATCAAAGGCGTGTGCCACCACCACCTGGCTGTGCTGTTCTCTTCTAATCATCGCTGATTTCTCAGCTCCAGCTAGCCAGCATCAGTTGTCCCAGGAGAGCAAAGATTTCGCTTGAATGGTGCTGGTTTCTTGTCAGTCACAGCGAACTCTTCAGCCCCAGCTGAAGAACCCCAGAATCTCAATTCTGCTGCAAGCCACAAAAATGTATGAAGTAGGATTTCAGCTGATTATGACAAGCTAATACCTGGAAGAAATCAAGAGCCTTCCAGAGGTCAAGCTGAGGCTTAAGGAGTCGCAGTGATATTAGCTCTTAAATATTAGCTGTTTTCCTACAATGAAATTTCTTGCATGCTATCTTGGTTTTTCATTCAATTCCTTTTCTAAGAACAGTGTGATCTTTTATTGGGCACCATTTCCCCTCTACTAATGGAATATTTAAATAACCTTCCGTGCTGATAGCTATACACAGCCAGAACCCCAGTTCAAGCCTCCCTGTAATTATCATCATTAGCAGCATTTGGCTAGGACCATCCCCAGATGGACAAAAGTATCTTATCAGAGATACCTCTGTACTCTCTAAGAACAGACTTAAGCATCCAGACTATCTGTTTGAGAAGGCCTGGTAGGTGTGCTAATTAAGCTTAACTTTCTTCTTTCCAAAGTCTTATCTCTAGTTTTAGATCCACCCTTAACAATTAACTCAGAACTAAAGGGTTCCTACTTACAGATACATCTAGCTGTGACGGGAGTTGCCTGGCCAAGTTGCCTAGCGACCCAACACACTTCCCCCACCCTGCCAGAAACAGGAGCAAAGACAGATTGGAGAGATAAAGGCCAAAGGGATAAAATGCAGTTTTATTTTCAGAGGTGGGTTGGAGAAGAGAAAAGAGAATGGAAGAACTAGATGGGTAAGAACTGGAGAGGAACGAACTGAGATGGGGAAGAACTAGATTAGAGAACTAGATTGGAGGGCTAGAAGAGAGGACTAGAGGAACGAGATGGAAGATGAGGAAGAGCCAGATGGGGAAGAACTAGGTGGGTAAGAATAAGATGGGAAGAACTAAGGAGATGAGAAAGAACTGGATGGGAAAGAATGAGAGAGAGAACTTAGCAGATGATAGAGAGGAACTAAGGACAAAGAGGAGCTAAGATGGGAAAGAACTAGAAGAATGAGAACCTAGATGGGGCAGAATTAGATGAAGGAATTAAGGCAGCACAGAGGGGGAGCAGCATATAAATGTAGAGAGAAATCAAGCAAGAGAGGAGAGAGCAAGATAGAAGCTGTGTAGAGAGAGGACTGACTCAGGAGAATAAAGTGTATGGACTAAAGAGTTTTGTGTACATAGATTCATTAAAGCGTATCCCTCAGATTAATCTACCACTAGTAGTGTCTCTTCTGGAACTCTGGTGAAGGCTATTGCAGGGCTGGACCCCAACAGCTTTTGGTATAATTCAAAGTAACAAATGGCTCTGGTAGCATCTTTGACCTTCCCTCGGAAACTTCACAAGCTGCCTTGTACAAGGGGTGAGCAAGGAGAGAAAAAGATGGAACCCCAGACTGTAGGAAGCCAGCTATTCATAGGGAGGACAGAATCTCCTGTTTAGTAGAATGGACTGCAAGAGACTGAATTAGATGCTTTCTATCTACGGTAATAGCCTTGTGGGTTGGAGTAATAGTTAGACCCAAACAGGTGACCTGGGGAGTGGACAGCTGAACTTTGGAAGGGGATACCCGGTAACCTCGGCTGGATAAGAAATTTAGGAGAGCAGAGGTGTTAGTTTGGCTGACTTGTAAGGTCAGGCTGCAGAGCAGAATGTCATCTACCTACTGTATTAGTTTAGAGCCAGGGAGGGACAGAGAGAGCAGGTCAGAGGCTAGAACCTGACCAAATAGGTGTGGACTATCCCTAAATCCCTGTGGCAAGACAGTCCAGGTCAGCTGTGTAGATAGATGAGTGTCAGGGTTAGTCCTGGTGAAAGCAAAGATATTTTGAGACTGAGGGCTGAGAGGAATAGAAAAGAAGGCATCCTTGAGGTCTAGAACTGAGAAGTGAGAGGTTCCTGAAGGGATAGTGGACAGGAGAGTGTAAGAGTTAGGCACTAACCAGATGGAGAGGGGCCACTGCAGAATTAATGAACCAGAGGTCTTGAACCAGATAGTAGGTTCCATTAGACTTTTTAACTGCAAGTATGGGGGTGTTAAAAGGTGAAAAGTTTGTGCGGAGCAGCTTTTTCCTGAGAAGGTCAGAAATAATAGGTTTAAGTCCTCTTAGGCTCTGGAGTGAGAGAGGGTACTGAGCTTGGGTGATATACCTGGTAGGGTCCTGCAATTGGACAATAATAGGGGGATGGTACCTAGCAATAGAAGGGTTATGGGTGTCCCAGACTTTGGGGTCCACCTGAGAGGATGGCAAGGGAAATGAACTGTTAGAGTTAGTAGGGTGGGTGGCTAGGAGGAGGAGAAGAGGAGCTGCTAGCAAGTCTAGAGTGAGGTGAATGTGGGGAGCAAATGAAATAGACGCTCCTACCTTAGCTAGAAAATTCCTTCCCATTACAGGCACAAGGCAGGTTGGCACCACTGAAAAAAATGTGTGTGTAAGAGGGACGCCCCTGAAAATACAATTAAGTGGTGGGGTCTGATGAGGTAGGTAAGGCTGTCCTCCTACCTCAACAATAGGGAGATGAGAAGGAGAGGTGGGACCCAAACACGCTCTCAGGATTGAGTAAGTGGCTCCGGTGTCCAAAAGGAAGGAAATGGGTCACCCAGATATTATTATGACTACCCTGGGTTCCCTGTGTGAGATGGGAGTGGCCGGGCTGGGAATTGGGCAGCCTCCATCATCGCTCAAGGCCAAGCCTAGGAAGTCGGCTGGAGGGTGGTCCTGATTTGGTGTCCCCATGCCACGAGGTGCACGAGGGCAGTCAGGTAACCAGTGGCCCTCTTGGTGGCACTTCGAACAAGGCCTTGTTGGTAGCTCACATGGAGCAGTGGTGCATGCCTGAGCCCAGTGGCCTTCTTTCCCACACTTAAAGCAGGGACCCAGAGGCTTTTGGGGAGCTGGTCGGATAGGGTGTGCCAGCATCTGGCAGTTCTCTTTTTGGACTTTTTCATCTCCATGGTACACCTTAAATGCCACCACTAGCACTTCTACCTGTGGGGTCAGGGGCCCTCTCTCCAAGGGCTTAAGTTTAGCCCTGATGTCGGGGAAACTCTGTGAGACAAAGTGGGTCATAAGGAGCTGCCTGCCCTCTGAGCTTTTAGGATTTAAGCTAGTATATTGAAGGGGAGCCTTTGTAAGCTGTTCTAAGAAATGAGACAGATTTTCATCCTTATCTTGAATTACATTTTTTAGCTTTTCCTACTTACTGCTTTTAGGGTAGCCCTAGGGAGGCCTGCCAGGAGGCAGGTAATAAATCTATCCCTGGCGAGAGACCTGCCTTGGGTGTTATAATCCCAATGTAGGTCCTGATCAGGAACCGCCTCAGTCCCTGGTGGGTATGTGGGGTTGGTTTGATGAACCTCATCTGCATGTGTTCTTGCCTGGTCCCAAACCTGCCTGTGCTCCTCAGGAAGTAGGTTATTAGCAAGTATCATATATACATCATGAAAGGTGAGACTATAAGATTGGGTAATATATTGGAATTGTTTAATAAAGGAAGCAGAATTAGAGGTATAGGAACCCAGTATCTTTTCTATCTGAGAGTTCTGCGAGAGAAAATGGGACATGAACCTTGGCCACCTCTTACAAACGGAGAATGGTCTGCGGGTTGGAATGGCTGGGGTCAGACCCTTTAGCAGTCCAGGAGCAGGTAGTGGGAAGTGTGAAGGTTGGATCCAGAGTCCGGCCTTTGGAAGCACCCAGTACCGGAGAAGAGGAAGCCAGAGGAGGAGCCAAAGGGGCAGGCGCCTGGGGAGCAGCAGCAGGAGGTCGAAAAGGTGGAGGTTCATTTGCAGGGTCCAGAGTCAGAGATTCCTCAGTTCAGGGTGCATAGCTAAAAGCACGTGGGCAGGAGAGAAGGAATCGAGAAGGGAAGGTTTAGAGCTTAGATAGAAAAAAACCTGAATATAAGGCAACTCTTTCCATTTGCCTGTTTGCTGGCAGTAGTTAGATAATTCCCATAAAATATCGGGGTCTAAGGAACCATTAGGTCTAAGGAACCATTAGGTGGCCATTTTTTTGTTATGTTCTAAGGGATATCTGGGCCATCTCTTAGTACAGAGGCAGACAAGCTTCCTAGGGGAGAGGTGGGACTGATGGGATTGGAAACCTTATTTCCCATGTCTGCAGCAGAGAGAAAAAAAATTAAAAAAATAAACAAAAAATAGAAAAACAAATGTGATCCAAGGCCAAAGCCTCAGGCGTCCCCAAGACTAAGGATGGATCTGTAAACAGGCATAAACCACCATGACGTTTGGTCAAGCGGGTGTGTGCAGGCAGGGACCCCCAAGGGAGTCCAACAGCATTCACTGCTTCGTCAAGTGAGGGAATGAGTCAGCTGTATGCAGCCTGAGGACACAGCCCAAGGACAGGGGTCCGACAGTGAGAATTATATCACAAAACCTTGGCACAGGAAGGCCTGATTGGTCATGGCACCAAACGTTGGTTTTATGTGGCACTCTTACCCTTCGAGGAAAAGTCATGAGATACAACAAAACCCACTATCAGAGTTTTATTAGGAGGAGGGATGGGCCAGGACAGAATATATGGTCAGGCTTGCTGAAAAGACATGTGTGGAGGAGAAGGGTACATGGGACCCACCTTTTAAGGACTACATTGCGCATGCACACATGGGCCCACATGGCTACTCCACGCATGCGCATAGATTACATGATTATGCTGCGTGACCATGTAGCACACGGATTGAGTAGGACATACGACCCAGAAATGACTAGACGGAAGTGACTAAGTGTCTCGCCAGGGCATGAGCAATCATGGGGGCATGGCTAGAATTCCTATCAGGGTTCCTTCCTCTCAGATAACTATAGGTTGTGTTAAGTTGACTTAAAACTAGCCCGTACAGCAGTGTCAGGATTAAACCCAAGGCCTAGCCTGTGCTAGTCAAGTGCTCTACAACTACTTTCATTTTTTTTTGGGGGGGGGGTGTTTCGAGACAGGGTTTCTCTGTGTAGTTTTGGTGCCTATCCTGGCTCTCGCTCTGTAGACCAGGCTGGCCTCGAACTCACAGAGATCCGCCTGGGTCTGCCTCCTAAGTGCTGGGCTTAAAGGTGTGCACCACCACCACCACCACCACCACCACCACCACCACCGCCCAGCCTAATTTCATTTTTGTTGTTTGTTTTCAGACAGGATCTCACTACATAGACCAGATGGCCTGGAACTCACAGAGATCCACGCACCTCTGCTTCTGAGTGTTAGGACTAAAGGTAGGAGCCATTAGGCCAGGTATGCTAGCTTATTAAGCACACAATGCAGTTTGACCAGGTAATCTCACATGGCTGAGTAAGCGCCACTACTATTTATTTCCAGAAATTCTTTGTCAACCTGAGCTAAAGCTCTGTGTTTGTTAAGCACTGACTTCCAGCTCTTCCTTCTCCAGGCCTTTGGTAACTTCTATTTTACTCTCTGTCTCTGAATGAACTATTCTAGTACCTCATATAAACTGAGTCATATAGGACCTAGAAAAGCTAGCTTTGATTGGCCAGGATCTAGATGGTAAAAGACACAGCCAAGCACCTAACTTCTTACCCATTGTGGGAACCCAGTTGGGTGACCGGCTCCCACATTTTCCCCCAGGGTACTCTTGAGGAGTGAGGGATAAGGAGATTTAGGTAGTAGGATAAAGGGGAGAGAAACAGATAGAAACACAGGATAGCCTCAGGAGAGCCTGGATCATTATCCACCAGTCCCTTCTAGCTCTTCTAAAAGGCTTTTTATAGGAATGCCAAGGGGTGGAGCAAAGACACCCCCCCCCCCCCCCAGCACAGCCAGGTGCAGACCCTTCCAATCACCTAGTAAGCATGCACATGGTCAAGCAATCCTCTAATGCAGCTCTACTGGGTAAAGCAAGCTTAGATCTCACTAGGAAACCTTTGTGGGCCTCCACAACCAATGCACAAATGCATGTACACACACACACACACACACACACACACACACACACACACACGCTCGAAAATAATCCGCAGGAAGCCACCATGTCCTGTAGAGCTGGACTCTCAGGGCCACGGTTATTTGATGAACAATTTTTAATTGGCCCCAAGACTTTAAATACCTTTCTTCAAGAGTCATGTGTTTAGAGGTGCACATATGTGTGCTGGTACATATGTGCACATGTGTGTATGTGGAGGCCAGAGGACACACCTGGTTGTCCTTCCTCATTGTTCTGGAACTCACAAAGTGTGGATGCTGGTCAGGGAGCCAAGGTAACCTGCCTGTCTCTACCTCCCCAACACTGGGATTACAAGCACCAACCACTAGGCCTGGGTATTTTTATATGGGTTCTGGAATCCAAAGGCCAGCAATAGGGAAAGGCAGACCAGGAAATGATGACTTAAGACAGTTTATTTTGGGAAAAATTTGCAGACAGGGTTATGTTAAGAATGGAACCCACACATCATCTGTTTACAGGCTCGAGTAGGCTTAGGGCAAGAGAGGGGTGTGGGGAGAGATTAGAAAGTTTCTTTCTTGAAAGGTGGACATTGGTCATTGCTAGGAGTGACCAAAGAATGGTGAGCAGTGAGTGAAAGAATTCCAGGTGATCCACAAAACACCTCCTGCGGTCAGCCACTATCAGGGGGTCTGCAGGGGACTGCCTCAGGAATTTAGGAAAACAAGTCTGGAATGCTAATTACAGTGTTTGAAGAGGGTATGGGGGGACCGGCTACAATTTAACCAAAATAGAGGAATTTTTCAAAGTGCTGTGGCCACAAAAAACGGGGGGGGGGGGGGGGGGGGGGGGGGGGGGGGGGGGGGAGTTTCCTGCGGCAAAGCAAGCCCTTACCAACTGAGCTAGCCCCCACTCTGTACACCCCCTCCCCGCCCTGCACCCTCCGCCCCCTCCCCCTCCCTGCCTTCGCTTACTACTTTTTTGTTTGTTTGTTTTTTCGAGACAGGGTTTCTTTGTGTAGTTTTGGAGCCTGTCCTGGAACTCACTCTGTAGACCAGGCTGGGTCTCGAACTCACAGAGATCCACCTGGCTCTGCCTCCCAGTGCTGATATTAAAGGCATGCACCACCGTCTCCGGCTTTTCTTTTTCTTTTTCTTTCTTTTTTTTTTTTTTTTTTTTTTTTTTTTTTAAGACAGGGTCTCACTATGTAACTCTGGCTGGGCCAGAACTCTATAGACCAGGCTGGCCTCCAACTCACAGGGATCTGTTTGCCTCTGTCTCACGAGTGCTGGGATTAAAGGCCTGCTCCACCACACCTGGCTCCCTAACTACACTTTGAAGGAAAGCAGTTGAAGGTGCTGTAGGAACCTCCTGCACCAGAACTCTGTTCTGGCCCCTGGGGAATCTTTTACCAGTTTCTGAATGAAAAAAAGAAGTTCTGAATGTCAGGGGTTGGGAGCAGGAAATCATGTATACATGAATTTATCCTTGAACTCCTCCAACTTGTCAGAGTGTGCTAGTGCACACTCTGATCTCAGCACTCTGAAAATGGCGGGCCAGCCAGGGTTACACTAGCTAGACCCTGTCTCAAAAACAAACATCTCTCATTTGGGGCCTGGTGAGATTAAGAGTACTTAGTACTCTTGCAGAAAACCCAGGGTCAGTTTCCAGCACCCACAGGGCAGCTTACAACCATCTGTTGCTCCAGCTCCATGGCATCTGATGCTCTCTTTTGGCTCCTGTGGGCACCAGACGTGCATGTGGCACACATATACACATGCAGGCAAACACACATACACATAAAAGTAATTTTTTTTTTTTAATTTAACACCTGAGAACTGAGGCTGGAAAGATGGCCAGATCTACATAGTGAGACCCTATCTCAGAGAACGTTGGTGACATGGGGCTGTGTGCCCTGCTCTAAATTACTCCCGATTGTCTGAAACAGTGATGTTTCTGGCCGTGCCTTGCCCAAGTATTAACCATGGCTACAGTTTTTGAAAACTCCTCCAATTTGGCTAAACAGTGACAGTCCCTAAACTACAGTGACTTGTTTTAGTAGTTCTTGCCCTCCCCAGTAAGGCTGACCAGAAAAGATGTTTGTTGGTCACCTGACATTCATGAACCCGTTACACACCCTATCCTTAGCTATCTCTCTCAGTGACTGACCAGGGGCCAATAAAGGGTCATTTTCCCTCCTTCCTTTTCCTTCCCCATAACTACCCTATCCTGTAAACAGGCAGTGGACTCTGGCTCTTATTCTAGAGATCTCCCCACCCCATCCCATGCCCTCCACACATACATGCCTGTGCTGTCATTGAGGACTTGTCCCTTTGTCCGTCTGTCCTCATCAACCTACTCAAATTGTTATCCTTCCATTTGTCCATTTTGTCCTTCTGGACCAGATCCTGGTTTTCAATCCTATGGCCTCCGTGGTCTCACACCTCACTTCTGCAGCTGAACTGGACCTTGAGGCTCAGCTCAAACCAGGGACCTCCTTGGCTCGATTTTGCAGAAGAGACACCTTCCGGAGACCTCCAACAAGATTGTATGGCCGACCCTCCTCCTCCTGCCCCAACATGTACCCCCGAGATCCCCTCTGCATGCCTGTTAGCTACCTACTTCTGCCTCTGAGTCACAGCTCTTTGTAACTTCTAGAACGCTGCTCAACTCTGCTGCAGCCTCTCTAACACTTTATAGCCATTCTATAACCTACACATGGACAGACAGACAGACAGACAGACAGACAGAACACACACACACACACACACACACACACACACACACACACAACCTAGGAGTGAAGGTACCAATATAGATATATTTACTATGTGTTTTGCAATGTGTGATTTGAGAGTTAATATTAGTTAAGACTGGTATAAAAGCAACCTGAGTTTGCCTCAGCCAGCTAATGTTATGGTGGCCTTGAAAGGGCTTTATGGAGGCCTATTAAGGAAAGTTATTTCTCTGACCTGGGTGGAGACCTAACATTTTAAGCTTCCCAAAACATCCTGGTTCAGAAGGTGGTTTTCCCCTTAAGCCATGCAAAGAAATAGAAGGCATAATTATCCCTTTAATGAGATAATACACTTTTCTTCCCAGAATCCTTTGAGGGCAGTTGCTCACAAGCTGGAACCACACAGCTTCCTAAAATCTTCCTGCTTTTCTGAATTACTCAGAAAATTGTAACTTTCCTTTTTTTGTTTCCTTTCTAAATCCGCTATCCCTAATAATTTGAGCTCATACTCTAGAGCAGTGGTCTCAATCTTCCTAATGCTGCAACCTTTTAATACAGTTCCTCTTGCTGTGGTGACCCCCAACCATACAATTATTTTTGTTGGCTACTTCATAATTGTGATTTTACTACTGCTATGAATCATATTGTAAACATCTGTGTTTTCTGAAGATCTTAGGCGGCCCCCGTGAAAGGGTTGCTTGACCCCTCCCCAAGGGGGTCACGGCCTGCAGGTTGGGAAATACTGTTCTAAAGCTTCCTCCCTGCCATGTGGCTGAGCTCCATGTCTAACTTGAATTAGGTATGGCTTTCTCTCTTCCTCTTCTGTACCTCCGTCCTCCAGGCACCTGCCAGGACTCACAGCTAGCTGCCCTAAGGCTTATCTGTTAAACTCTGGTAAAGCTGTATCCTAGCTTCTGTTGAGTCCAGGTTTTTCCTTTTCAATAACAAGACTAAGAACCCCAAGAGGGGACCCAGATTTCCCATACAACACTATCAAAGGAAATCAGATAACTTAGTAGATTTCTGCCAAATGAAACCAGTGTAGCTTGTGATATTACTGCCAATCAGTGAATTCTGACGCTATGAAAAGACTCAGGCATGTTGATCTATGCTTTTGACATAGCATGCTCGTGACTATCATACAATTGTGGTACAAGAATACCTTTATTTAGAGTGTATTCGCTCTCTTATTTTCCTTTACTGAGACAATTCTATATAATAACTGTTACACTGTGATCATTTCAATATCAAAAAAATTGTGAAAGAATTTGAAAGTGGGGGAAAAAGAAAAAAATTACTTAATAGGAAGCCTACCTACATCTCTACTGACAATGCAAATTTCTTTGGTTTATAGATATGAAAATGTTTCTGATGAGTAGTAGGGACAAATGAACCCCAAATTCCCAAGTGGATAAAGTCAGTTTTATATCTATTTATAAATTTCATTAAAGTATCACACTTATACACATGAGATTCTCTGAATTCTCTTTTGAACTGGCTGTCACACTTGGTTTCCGCATCCATTGATGGGTTAGATTAATTTTGATAGGTATTCATTCAGCTTATATTTGGGCGAGTCAAGATTTTACCTTAAAAAAAAGAA